>NC_041399.2:106107572-106185072 GCF_900747795.2 Erpetoichthys calabaricus | reverse complement strand
TGTTCAAGATGCATTTGCATGGAACAAAAGCACGTTATACCATTCACTCATCCACCAATCTTTTGACGCCTGCTTAATTCAAATATAGTGTCATGGAGAAGCCCAGGTTTCTGAATATAATCAAACACAAGGTGTGGGCTGGGGTGTGCATGTGTGAAAATGTAAGATGCAGACCGAATACAATCAGTAGCAACTGACTAGCTATCCTACTCTGAGTTTAAGTTATGTTGTCAGTTATTGCTTGGCATGACAACTGCCTCACAGATTATGTTAGACACATGTTCAAAATCAACATACTGTATGTAGAGTTTGCTGATATAAGCCCTGTCCTTTAGGGAGGTAAGGACTAATTAATTAAACAAGGATTTAATATTAAAAAGAAACCTATGAATAACTACAAACACACACATTTTAAATTACTTTTAATGTTTTAATGTAAATCAGAAAAAGACAATATTCCTGGTACAAAAACCCTAGACACTTCACTGATGATTTTACTCCTTGAGCATTCCCTTCTTATCTATACTCTGTGCCCATCTATCTGCTCCAATGAAATTTTGAAAGCTAGTACTACTGCCAATATCTTCTAGCTTCAGGATTAATCACTGGCAAGAAACCAGTTTGGAAGCGTTTGAAAGGCTAATCAAATTATGGTGTTTTATTTGTTTTTGTCAAGTACTGTAACTGACACCGTTTATTTTATTTTTTGGCAGGTTCCATCCCTTCTGAAACCTTTTCAGCTGTAATTTAGTATGCAAGTCTTAACTATAATATTTTGAACAGAAGAGTGGTGAGGCTTTTTGGTCTATTACTACTAGGATCTTTTGTTATCTCACAGCTTTTGGGTTGGAGTTGACCATCTGAAGTGATTTATAGAATTGGTTCAAAATTTGTAAGTAACTTCTTTCATTTCTTTGTTCCCTGGCTAGTCTTTAATTGTTGTTTTATACATTTTTAAATTGTTATTTTTCATTTGTTCCTGTAATGTTTCTTAATATGTTATGTTTTTTATTTATTTAATGTTTGAATCTATTCCTTGTAACCTATGGATGAAACCTCGCTAGAGCTTGGGCATCATTAAGTCTTCTGCCTTTATGTTTCAGACTGTGGAGTAGATTCCTCAAAGGTTCATTGATTGTGGCAGAGTGTGGCTCATTATTATAGAAAGCATTATTTTGTGCTTTGTGATTTTTGTGGATTTTGCCTTTGAATCACAGTTAGAACTTGTCAGCTCTGCGTTTTACATGCTTGCCTTTTTCTTTTTAAATTTTTAATTAATTCTTTTAATTTAAAGAAGATTGCTCTCCTTCTCTTTTCAGGCCAGAGGTTTTATGGTTATATTCCCCCTTGAATCTCATTTTTGTGTAATTGGGACATTTAAAAAAGTGTTTTTGAAATTTTAAAACTTGATCCCAAATTTGATCCTGTGCAGGCCTTTTGAGCTTGATGTAATTTCCTATTTTGTGGTTTTATTTGATTTGTTTTTGGAATACATGTATTCTTTGTGGATGTCATGGCCTGCCCACTCACTGAGTGAGGTTCCAGAGTCACAATATGTCTTCAATATGACTCAAGAATGATTTAAGATATGAAGAGGTACAGGAAGTGACCACGAAGGTGGCAGGGATGAAAACGGCGCCCATACACATGCGCCGCATGGCAACCCTGCTAGCCACTGCTGAGAGATGATTCTTTAATAAAATAAAATAAAAACAAAAAGAAGAATAACCCTGGAGGTCAATCATCACCCCGAAAGCAGACAGTAGATGTCATGTAGTATATATGTACCAAATTTCAGGTCAATAGTTCAAACAGTTTGCAAGGTACAGGTGATTTAAAATCCTGGACAGACAAACGAACAGCCATGGTAGCACATTATATATAAACATATTATATTATTTTTGTTACTTCACAAATAAGTATGAAACTTTCAAAAATATTCAGCAAGCAAATCCTTTATGATAATACAGTACATTTGTGTACACATCTGGAATTGAAAGTACACTCACAGACAATCACAGAATAGCAATTTATATCAATTTTTAATATAATCACAACAAGGCAATTAGTAAATAGACGGTGAGTAGTTTTTGTTATTGGTCTTAAATTAATTAAGCACTGAACTGGCATCCAAGGGTGTCTTCATTTATGTCGAAAAAACGCAGCTACTGGTATTTTAAAATTGACACTGTTATTTTTCTTCTTTTGGCTGCTCCCATTAGGGGTTATCACAGCGGATCATCTTCTTCCATATCTTCCTGTCCTCTGCATTTTGCTCTGTTACCCCCATCACATGCATGTGCAAAAATGAACACTGTTATTATATAATGTAATTCTGAACTGTCGCACAGGAAAATGAAAATCAGTGTACATTTTAAGTAGTTTGCTTAAAGGGTAATATTATTACTTTTCACGTCAAGGTAACTGTAATATTATTGCTTATTTTTCAAAAAGAGTACATTATATTGCTTCTGGCATAAAAGGTAATATTACATAGTATGTAACATGTTACTCCCAACTGTGCTTAACAGCTCCTTCCAGTCAAACCACCAACAGACCTGCAGTCAGGAGGTGAGAAGGATAAAATTTCTGTTGGGTGGAGGAAGGACATTAGAGGTGACCAAGAAGTGTTTAAACTATGATACATAGGTGTAAAAGGGACTGGTCCCAACACTACATGGACAGGGTATACATTTCATATTTAGAAAGGCTCAAAGAACATTTTTTCATCTTGCTCCATTGTCTCGTCTTTTTTTCTGATCAACTCCTTCCTGTTCATTTCGAAATGAATAAACAGACATTTTTTTGCATATTCTGGTCTTTTTGACATTAATTTTAGGAAACGCCAAGGGCACACTAAGTGCCGCAGTGGACTTTTCACATTCTCCGCATTTTTGTGTGAGTTTGTGAAGACAAACAGGAACAGGCCCAGTAATAGAGAGGGGTGTATATGGCAACATGCCCTGAGACTGTGAGACGGACTGGTGTCCTGCCTTGTATCCAATGTTGCCAGGCTGCTTTGTGGCTCTTTACAACCCTAAATTCAATTAAGTGATTATAAGATGAATGAATGGTTTTATATTATGCACTGGTTGGACCAGCCCCAAAATCTCTTATTTATAGCACCGATGATTTTGCTTTTCTACTCTGTCGTGTCTTCATTTTCAAGAAGTCTGTTTTTTATTAAATTATATGGCACAATAAAAGTGTTTTCCATGGATTCTTAGGCTATATTGCAGGGAACTCTTTGTTCTTCATGAGTTTATTGTTGACAATTAGTTTTAATGGAAAGGATCAGTTAAAAAGTTAGTAAGAAATTTGATTTCCAGGATGGATTGCTGCATGTCACAGAACAATTCATGCTTTCCATTAACAAACTACAAAGTATCATGGCAGCAGAGCTGGCGCTAAGATAAAAGCCAAGCGTCTAGAGAGAAAGTGGCGATACAAACCTTCGGTGCCTTCTGTGATCCTGGGAAATGTGAACTCGCTACCAAATAAGATTGACGAACTGGCTGCGCTGGTGAAAAATGTCAGGACCTACAGAAAATGCAGTTATGCTTTACTGAAACATGGCTAACAACTAACATCCCAGATGCTAACGTGGAGCTACCCGGGTTTAGCACAGTTAGAGCGGACAGAGACGCAAGTACCTGCGGGAAGCACAAAGGAGGTGACTCGCACTCTGTGTCAATACAAGATGGTGCAACTCTGGACATGTAAACGTTAAAATCTCCTCTTGCTGCAGGGACATAGAACTGTAGGCCATAAGTTTGTGTCCCTATTACTTGCCCAGAGAGTTTGGAAACGTCATTGTTGTTACTGTTTACATCCCTCCTCGGGCGGATGTGGAAATAGTGAGTGACATCATCCACTCAGCTGTTGCTTAACTGCAAACGCAGCACCCCAAGGCACTTGTGCTAATTGCTGGAGACTTTAACCATGTGACGCTGGACAAAACATTACCTGCCTTCTCCCAGTATGTGGATTGTAACACCCGGGGAAATAGGACTATTGACCTACTGTATGCAAACGTTAAAGACGCATACAGTGCCACCCCGCTGCCTGCGTTTGGGAAAGCAGATCATAACCTGGTTCTGCTTTAGCCTCACTACAAATCAAGAGTGAGGGTCCTACCTACAACCACATGCTCATTCAGGAAGTGGTTCCCTCAGGCAGAGCAGGCACTGAGAGACTGCTTTGAAACTACGGACTGGGATATTCTGCAGGGATCTTATAGTGAGAACATTGAGGAGGTTGTTGACTGCACTTCTGATTATATCAACTTCTGTATGGACATTGTAGTTCCAGTAAGAACAGTACGCTGCTATGCTAACAACAAGCCATGGATTACAAGTGACATCAAGGGCCTTTTGAACCAGAAGAAAATGGCTTTCAAAGGTGGTGATCAGCATGAGCTCAAGCGCATGCAGAAGGAACTCCGAGTCCAGCTCAGGGCAGCGAAGGAGCAGCACAGGAGAAAGCTGGAGCAGAAGTTGCAGAACAACAGCATGAAGGAAGTGTGGGATGGGATGAAGATCATCACTGGCTGTAGCTCGAAGCGGGGTGCCGCCATTGAGAGAGATGTGGAGAGAGCAAACCAGATGAACAACATTTTTAACAGGTTTGACCACCCTAACCCACTCTCACCTCAGAGTAATGCACACTCCAACCATCCTTCTGCTGATACCAGCATAGGAGAGAGTTTCCCCCAACCCACAATTACAGCAGCGCAGGTGAGCAGAGAGCTGAGGAGACATTGTGCCAGCAAAGCAGCGAGTCCAGATGGAGTATCGCCACGACTGCTGAAGGCCTGTATGTGCTGGAGCTGGGGAGTACTCTAATATCATAGTATATATATTCCACTAAACAGCATCATCTCCAGACAGAGGAGCAGCTTCAGCGACAGACTGCTGTCACTGTCCTGCTCCACTGACAGACTGAGAAGATCGTTCCTCCCCCAAACTATGCGACTCTTTTTTTTACCTGCTTTTTTATTACTCTTTAATTTAATATTGTTTTTTGTATCAGTATGCTGCTGCTGGAGTATGTGAATTTCCCCTTGGGATTAATAAAGTATGTCCTGCGGTGGGTTGGCACCCTGTCCAGGATTGGTTCCCTGCCTTGTGCCCTGTGTTGGCTGGGATTGGCTCCAGCAGACCCCCGTGACCCTGTGTTCGGATTCAGCGGGTTGGAAAATGGATGGATGGATGGATTAATAAAGTATCTATCTATCTATCTATCTATCTATCTATCTATCTATCTATCTATCTATCTATCTATCTATCTATCTATCTATCTATCTATCTATCTATCTATCTATCTATCTATCTATCTATCTATCTAGAAGTAACTATTAGTAATATATTAGCAAAAAATGTGTTTTGTATGTTTTCAGCATTCAACTGGATAATATTTGCTAGGTACAGGGTGCCTGTAAGCTAATGGGTCATGTAAGTCCTCCTCCACAACTTTCATCGACTAATAAAATCATCGAAGCAAACTGAGTTGTTCAAGAAACTGCTGTTGCTTTGATGCACTATGCGATTCTACCACTTCAAATGATTACTATATTCATTTTTCACATTATCAACGGAGGTTATTTGGTAACAATTTCATCTACATATCCAAAAGTCTTTTTTAAAAAATTATGAAAGATAAAAATAACATTTCAAGAGTTTTATTTTTATTGGTAAATTATTATTGTTATAAGTGAAACTAATAAATATTAGTGGACTTTGAATGGTTAGTTTATAATGAACACCTAAACCAAAGTATGCCCAGTTATTATATTGACAAGAATTTTCTTCTAAAGGACTCCCTAATTAGAATGAACAAGAAAACCTAAGAATATCATCTCAATTTCACAAGTTAAATATCTTATTGATGCTGATTGTCCATTGATGTAAGTGCAATACAAGGACAGATGTAATGCAAATTACATAATTATCCCTAACATCACCGCACCTTGTTGCAGACACCTTTTCCCACTAGGTTTTGTCCTGTTTGTTATTTGGTTTTAATTATCAACCTCTATATGACATCTTTAGGCCCAATGCAGTAACTAAAGTCTTATGATCATGCAGAAAGAAGTCCATTTGAGTCATTACCTGCACACTGGACAGCCATCACTCCTCTGTGAGCAATGTTGCACCAGCTTAACTCCCACTTTAGAAGAACATTATAAAAACAGCTCCCAAAATTATTGAATAACCTACATTTTTCCAGTTAGTTAATTAGAGCCTGGTTCCTTCATGTAATCTTTTTAATACAACATCTTGTATGATATTTGCAGGCAGGTGTTTAATAGGATGAAAAAGGAAAGAGAAATGGATACATTGACTATACAACCATTTTTGTTTTATAAAATCATCATGTTAATGACACATACCTGTATGTATCATAAAACTGTATGACACCTTTTTAGCAACAGTATGTCATTGTTAGGAACATGTTTTTCTTTTTCTTTAGTTTTTTCATCAATATTAAGTATTGTTTCTATTGAAAATATTTGGTTGTTGTTGTGATTATCCATGGGCACCATCATGGTGTTTATCATAACCATGTTCTCTGCCAGCCTTGTACTTCAGACACTTATCAATGGGTGACGCCATGATTCTGCCTTTTTAAAAGAGATGTGTATGCTTGCAGAAGCATCTAAGATTTAAAACTACTTAAAGTAGTTACTCATGAAAAACTGAGCAATCAGCAACAAATAAGTAGAAAATCTTCTTCGGAATACTTTTTAGTTGTGAATTTCTTTGACTTTCAATTCTGGTTAGCATTTTAATGAAAGATTTTATGACATTTATGTTTATGACCGCTTATGTGGCATCGCCCTATCCAAGAAGGAAGGAAAGCGCATCCTTTGATAAACCTTAGGAGGATTTAACAGAGTGTGTAAATAGGAGCCCCATTTTGGTCTCAATGATGCTGAAAAGTGGAACGGAAGATAGTAGAAAGTGACAATGACTACTAATACTGTGTTACAGACAATATTGTTGCATAGGAACACTGCTTTACCCTTGACATGACATGCTTCTGCTATCTGTAGTCTTAACTAATTAAACCTGGAGTGCTGGTCTATGGCAGAGTGGCAACCTGGTTGATGATATGACATTACCTTAATTTGTATGATGGAATAGCCATTTTATCATGACACAATCAGCATCTAACTGTGTGTGTGTGGTGAAAAGTGACTATTCTGCATGATGCAAGTCAGAAGTACAAGCTGGAATTGCTTTCATTTGCAGATTGCTAATCTGTATAGAAGTTGAGCCATCTCCTTTAGACAGGTATATCCCAAGTGGCATTCTCCATTGGCTCATTTATTTTACATTCCATCATACAAAGTGAGATTTCAGAGTTCAGCCAACAATGAAGAGCTAAATGCATCCTTTGATTGCTATGGGGTTTTTCACACACTGCACATTTTGTAAAAAGCATTTACTTTTTTGTCACTTCATAATTTTGTATTGCAGAAAGGATGGAAGTCTGGTTGGCAAAGATAATATCTGGATATTTCATTTAATTTTGGCTATTATGACAACCAACAGTAATGGCATGTGCAACTCTTTACAATACCCAGAAACTTTAGTAATTGTTAATGATTTACATGTAATGCGTGAGGATAATTAGAAACTACTTTGATTTTTGACTTAATCAAACATACAGAATGGGAATGCAGAGTCGGATATGTAAATTACTGCAACTTTAAATAGAGAAAAGCAGTTTTAAATGCAAAAAAGAAAACCTTCAAAGTTTTTAGCGTTGCTACATAAACACTAAGGCCTAATCATTCACCACGTTTCTGATTGTTGCCACCTATCTATGCAATGGAAGCAGAAATAATTAAAAAGTTCATCACTGGTTTTTAGTATTCAGATGTTTCTGAGTTGTACGAGTGGTCATACATTAACAACAACACCTGTAATCTGAACAGTCTTGGAAGATTTACTGACCAGTGTTTTCTGTTGGAAACTCTGGTTTGAAAAACACACTGGGAACTCCTGATCTATAAATGCAGTATGTCTGCTTTCCTGTGGCCATTGCATCTAACTTTAAGCAGTTTTAGACAGCTCATTTTTAACTTGGTCAGCACCTCACAATGACATTGTCTCTCCCGAATACCTACAGTCCATCCTCATTTTAGACACGAAGAGCATATGTCTTTATCACTTATCATGATCCAGAAATTCAATACATTTTAAACAAAAAGTAAGTAATTAATATTAAGTTAACTTAATATTGTTTTTTTTATAATGAATCAAATTCCCTAGAACAGGGGTCCCCAACTCCAGTCCTGGAGGGCACCAGTGGCTAAAGGTTTTCATTCTAACCCTTTTCTTAAGTAATGGCCTGTTTTAGCTCCTAATTGCCTTCTTTTGAATTAATTTTACATTACTTGCTCTTGAACACAGGTGTCGAACTCCGGTCCTCGAGGGCCGCAGTGGCTGCATGCTTTCATTCTAACCATCTTCATTAGTGAGCCGTTTGTACTGCTAATTAACTTCTTTTGCTTTAGTTTTAATTAACTTGACTCAGGCCCCTTAATTATCTTTTTCCTTAATTAGTAGCCAAACAAGCCACCATATGACCAGCTCACCTGTGCCCATCACACAATATCTGAAAATAAAGAAAGGTGAATGTCTCAGTAAGGTTGATCTCTCAGGTCACCAAAACATTTTGACAATGTTCTTAGAAAAAACAGAAAATCAACAGTTATGGAAATGTCTGCTGTGTCAGAATGAGAGCAGCAACAAGCCATTGAATTAAATAACGGGCTTAATTAACAGCAAGAATCAGCTTCTCATTAAGAAACTGTTTGGAGTGAAATTGGTTGGAGTTTGAAATCCCAGTTTAGCTGGTAATCTGTTGGCTCGTTTCATGTCTCATTTCTGTTTGGCTGCCATTTAATGAAGAAACAAATCAATTCAGAGGACTGAATCCTTAAAAACAGGGCTATTGAAACTGCTCACTGATTAGGAAAAGGGTTAGAATGAAAACCTGCAGCCACTGCGGCCCTCCAGGCCTGGAGTTCGACACCCCTGCTCTTGAAGACTCAGACTCCTTAATTGTTTCTTTTTCCTTAATTAGCAGCCAAACAATAATGAGATCCAAAATGAACCAAAACATAACCAGCAAAATATGACCAACATTGCCAATCATACAATATTTGAAAATAAAGAAAGGTGAAGGTCTCAGGAATGCTGGTCTGCTCAGGTCCCCAAAACACTTTAACGGTGCTCTTTGAAAAGAGAACATCAACAATATTGGATATGTATGCTATTACACAATGAGAGCAGTAACAAGCCATGGAATTAAAGAACAAGTTTAATTAACAACAAGCAGCAGAGCCTAATTAAGTAACTGGTTGGAGTGAGATTGATTGGAGTTTGAGGTCCTGACTTAGTTGGTCTTCTGTTGGCTCACTCACTTCATATTTCATTTCTGTTTGGGTGCCATTAAAGGAAAGAAATGAAGCACTTCAGAGGAATGATGAGGAAATTCAAAGGAACAACTCTTAAAAAAACAAGTCAATTAAAATGAATTAAAAAGAATTTAATTAGCAGCAAAAAACAGTGCACTAATTAAGAAAAGGGTTAGAATGAAAACCTGCAGCCACTGGGGCCCTCCAGGACCAGAGTTGGGGACCCCTGCCCTAGAATCTAATAATCTCTTCCAACAATCCCCCATTAAGTTTAAAATTTATTTGAATTTATATTTTGGAAAATCTGTGGTGTTTATAATAAGCAGGATTAACATGTTTACCTTGTGACAGCTGCTGTTCCCTTTGCAGTCAGCACAAGTGAATGCTCCATTGCTTTAGTGTAATTGCTGTCACTCGACTCGGGGGGCTCGGAGTCTTATCTAAGCACGCACCTCTAAATAGCTTTGGATCGTATTCTGAACAGGAAAGCCTGTAATTTTTAACATGTCCTTTAATACAAATCATTTGAGCCTCAATTGGCTGTCAGATCTACAGAGAGAGAGCTGGCAATCAACTGCTCAAAACAGCGAGGTGAAGTCTTCTACATAAATGCCATGTTGCATGAAGACAAATGTAACTCTGCAGTTTTCTTCATGTAATAAAATAGTGAGAAATGTGACTGGCGTAAAATTTAGGACCCTTGCATCCTTCAGAGCAGCATGTGGCTAACGCTGCAGTCTTATGGCCCTGATGGCTCTCAAGGCTCCATCACTCTCTCTGCATGAAGTAGGCACAAGTCTGCGTAGGTATTCTCCAGGTGTATTTCAAGTTTCCACCCACATCCCAAACATGTGAATGTTAGTTTAACTGATGACTCCTCTCTGACACAGTGTTTGCCTTTTTACAGACTAGCAACCCTGCCCATGTTGATTTTAGCTTTTCCCCAGACATTGGCTTCCTGTGAATCTGTACTTAAAATAAGAAAGGAAAACGAATGGAGACTTTCTTCAGTTGATGATAGAAAATGAGTATTGCAATTTAGCTTCAAAATCACTAGGCCATATATTTTAGGAGTGCACCAAATTAACATCATGTTTGGACAAAAATCTTTAAATGCAGACAACCTTGTTGTCACAATCACCCCTAACCCATTAATAGCTATATTTGGTGTACTCTCAGACAAGCTTATAGCAGATAAGGACAAATTGATTGTAATTACATACCATACTACTAGCACGTAGACTTATCTTGCTTAGCTGGAAGAATCCCAACCTATGTCTCTTTCTCTCTCTCTTTGAAATTTATCCAAAAAGGTGAGTAAAACTCTGCTCCCTCACTCCCATATTTAAAGGGTGTAGCTGTAATTGCCAAAGTACTGCAGAACATGTGATTTCTTACTGTCTCTCTCGCACTGAGCTGGGCCTTTGCTTCAGCTCTCCTCTAGACTGTGGACTTTAAATAGTCATTATTTCTCTCTTTATTCTGTGATACTGTATCTGCCTGCTGTTCTTCTGAGACACTTAGTAGATCTACATAGCTTACTGCACTATGGTGCACTGCCATAAAGTTTCGCTTTCTCACTTTCTTTGCTGTTTTCTCCTCTTCAGGGGGTTACACTGTGCTCATTGTAGGATTACAAACAAATTATTTTTGTGGAGACTTCCATTATGAGGGTTTCCAGTCTTTGGCAGGACTGAAGTCTTCAACCCTACTTGAACCCTACCCAATGAATAAACAGATGTAGAAACTGTATGAGTGTGGCATGACAAAAACTACCACTAGCCTTATGAGCTGCACAATGTTGTTTATCTTTGCTTTACATACAACTTTCTGATGATCATAAATGGGATAGGAGCAACACAACATAAAGTCTAAACTCAAATTAGATATCACCTAGAAAACCTATTATTATTTTTGTGCTCATTAAACTTTGGTACTTGACTGCTTAAATTTCTTTCCAGTTGATTGTTCCAAAATTCTTTCCATTAAACCATCAGAAAGAAACTCAGAAATAATAAAGGAGGTTTAGAATGTCATATTCTCAAATGTCACTATATTGGTTATTTTGTCAAAGAAATCTGTTGAGTTTGTTTAATATAAGCAAACCTTTACTGCAGCAATGCCTGCACTGAAGTAAGTCAAACTAAAAATATACCTGTCATTAGTTACCTCCGCAAATGCTGATATTTCTTTTCTTTTCGGTCTTTCAGAAGTACTCCTGCCAACAACAGTATATTCATAATTAAAAATACTCATAGGGAAATTCTTTGCTTCAATGAACACTTGCAGAAGAGGCCTGTCCCATCCTGCTGCTGGCATCTTTCAATCTTTATTCTCTCTCTTTTGTGCTAAACATGTCCTATTTGCAAGTCACAAAACTGTTTTCCCAAGTAGGCCAGAGAAACTCCTCTTCATTTTTTTTCTGAGCAGATGCCAGAGGTGCTTGTTGAATATTTCAGTTGTTGCAAAGTTACTTGTCTTCTGAGGTTGTATTTCTAATGCATCCATATAGACCACATTATGCATGATTTATATTCTATTATTAAAGTACATTTAAATTTTTTTATATAAATTTGTAGCTATCGTTACATGTTTGGTTTATACATCTTTTTGGGATCTGGTGTCAGATTCAACTTTTCTTGATGCTTTTTATGACCTTCCTTTGACTTCCATGAATGAAGAGGTCCATTTTTCTTCATCAATGCAGACCTGAGGACATAGATAGATAGATAGATAGATAGATAGATAGATAGATAGATAGATAGATAGATAGATAGATAGATAGATAGATAGATAGATAGATAGATAGATAGATAGATAGATAGAACTTTATTTGTCCCCTGGGAAAATTTTGTCTTTTTACAGAAGCTCTTTAAATAAATAAACACTTACATAGGTAGATAAGTAAGTAAATACATAAACAAATATACACACACACTTTGGTCTGAACAAATGGCAGAATAAATATAAAGAGAGGAAATGAAAAGAAAGAAAACTCCTGACTTGGCTATCGAAGTGCCAGTGAGGCATTATGCATTGCTGTTGGTAAAAAGGAGCCCCAGTAGAGTTTCTTGACACAGTTCTGCTGAATAATTTGCTGGCTGAAAGTACTCATTGTTAGTGTGTCAGAGAGAGGATGTGCAGCATTGTTCATAATGGCACTCAGTTTTGTTTTAATCCTCTCCTTCGCTACTATCTCCAGGAGGTCCAGAGTGCATCCCATAACTGAGCTTTTCCCTTCTAATTAGATTGTTGATTCAGTGGGCCTCTCTTGAAGTGGTTACCAGCCCAGCACACCACTAAGTAGAATATCACACAGGCCATCACAGAGTTATAGAAGATGTGAAGGATGTCACGTCCCACATTAAAGGAACTCAGTCTTCTAAGGAAGAAGAGCCTGCTCTGTCCTTTATTATATAGTTCCTTTGTGTTCTGAGACCTGTCCAATCTGTCATTAATGTGGACCACCTCTACATCCCAGAATCATCTGAGAATTTCTGCAAGTGACATGACCTATGACCTAAGTGACATTATACTTATAGCTGGAGCTGTACAGAGTGAAGAGGAGACAGGACTGTTCCTTGTGGTGCTCCCGTGTTGCTCACAATGATATCAGAAACACAGTCCTTGAGTCTTAGAAACTGCGATCTACCCGACAGATAGTTCATTATGCATGACACCATAGGCTGAGCAACCTACATATCTCTGAGTTTACCCCTGAAACAGTTATGGCTGGATGATGTTGAAGGCACTGGAGATATCCAAAAGTGTAATCCTCACAGTTCTGCTAGCTTTGTCCAGGTGAGAATAATCCTTGTGGAGCTGACAGATAATTGTATCCTCCACTCCAATCTTTGTCCAATAGGCAAACTGCAGAGGCTCCGGGTGGTCTGCCACAAGAGGACTCATATAGTGCAGGTCCAGCCTCTCGAAGGGGTTCATGAGGTGAGACGTAAGTGCCACTGGTCTGCAGTCATCAGGTGAAGAGGCACCTGCCTTCTTTGGAACAGGAACAATGCAGGATGTTTTGCACAGTTGTGGCACTTTTGAAGCTTTAGGGACAGGCTGAACAGGTATAATACCTCACTTGTTGACAGACATAGTTTCGATTTTCAGCACTTCTCATACATTTTAATTGCTATATCTTGTGTTCTTTACTTCTTTGATTTGTTTTTTTTGTATGTTGCTTTTTAACTTCTTCAAATACTGAGACACCTTTAACAGTTAGATGTCCACAGTGTGGAAGAGGAGAGAGAAGAGACCAGACAATGAAATGGTCAAAAGGCAGAAGCAGAGTCATTGTCTGAGGAATAGGCAAAGCTCTAAAATACTAGAAAAGACAACATTCCCAATTGACTAAATGACAGCAAAAGCCAAATATCAGAATACAACAAGTGATAGTGAAGAACAAATTGGTAGAATATTTGCCCTATCCAAACAGAATTAGCAAAAACATGAGTTTTGAATATCTTACAGCTAGGGTACCTCTGCCTAATGTGATAATAAAATCTTATACAGGTAAGCCATAAGGCCAAAAAAATCACATTAAAAGAAAAGGGCATAACAGTAAATAATATGGCCATATATATGAAAAACAAATACATGACAGGGATCAAGAAGGAAACCTCAGTCGGAAGCAGAGCTGTGTAATGATTTGCAGTACCCAAAATTATGAAACAGACAGGAAAAAACAGGAGTTCACTAACAGGTCCACCCTGGGCAACCTGACCCCAAACTTGTAAACAGGCATCAAGGACTGCACAGGCTCAAAATGGGGCTCAGGTTTTAAAATTTGAAGGTGAAAAATACTTGGAATGTTAAAAATACACACAAATACCCTTTGTGGATGAAGGAACCCATAAACCCCTGTCATAAAAAGGGCAGAGGACTAAGAATGTTCTTTAAATTCAATGAAGGATTTAATAAAGAATCCAAAAAGGCACAAGTAAGGTAAAATGGGTTTACCCAAAAAAACAAAACAAGGCAAACAAGTCTAAATTGTAATCTAGAAAAGAGAGACTAAAGACAAAGTAAATATCCACAATGAGCAGATAATCTAAGGAAAGTACTCAGTAGGCACTGCAACACTCAATAACCCTCTGAGGGACGTACTTGTCAGCCTAAAATACACAGGCAGAGAACGGTCTCTAAGCAAGTGAAGTAATGGTGGTTCCTCACCTTAATGTTCTACCCACAGAAAACAAGGAATACAGGAAAACATTAAAAAAACAATACATAAATATTAACTCTTTGAGGGCTGAATAATTTTTCCAAAAAACATAGTTTCTGAAAAGCAATGGTTTCACACAGAAATCAACATAACTGTTGCTGCATGCTGTGGCTGCCAGTTTCCCAAGATTACGCGGCAGGCTTGCTGCTAGGCTGTCTTTGCATGGCTGAAACAAAGTCGCAGTGCGTTGCAATCTGGTTTCTACCTCTTCTCATTGTTACGTGGTAGTCCTCCCTGGCGAACATTGTCAGTACAACGATTAACTGGGGACCAATCAGCTGAAGCTGGAACCTCACATTCGTTTTCAATCAATTATATCAAAATCGGAGTCCGACAAGTCATAGTCCAGTTCAGAGATAATAGGCAAAACGTCATCCACAGAGTGTTTTTGTTTGTGTTTTGATCTGTCGCCAGATGTCAGTGCCATTTTTGCTATTGTTTGCGCCTTGCTACTCACACGAGTGCAGGAAATCTCGGTCAAACTAATGAATCTAACTTTCCTTCTAGCAACGAGAATCCAACTAAAACATAACAAGTTGGTTTTGTCATAGTTTACAGTCGATTACCATCATCAACTCCTCCTTTTGACAAAAGTCGACATCAGCCCTGAAAGAGTTAAGTAATGAACATACCATTATTAACAAACTTTACATATCAAAACACACATGATAAAAAATATAAAAAAAATAGAAATAACAATAAAAAAGAAAAATACAGTGTATTCAAAAAGCATTCTGACCCCTTTACTTTCTGCATATTTTATTGTGTTGTAGGATCTATTTTAAATGCATAAATTTGCCATTTTGCCCATCGATCTACACTCAGTAACCCATAATGACAAAGTGAAAACATGTTTTCAGAAATGTTTGCAAATGCATTAAAATCAAAATGTGAAATCTCTCATTAGTGTACGTATGCAAATCCTTAATTCAGTACTTTGTGGAAGCTCCTTTGACAGCAATTACAGCTCTGTGTCTTCATGGGTAAGTTTATATAAGCTTTGCACACCTGGATTTGAGCAGTTTGTCCCATTCTTCCTGTTAAATTCTCTCATGCTCCATTAGAGTGGAAGGAAAGAGTTTGTGAACTTCCATCTTTAGGTCTCTCCACATATGATCTATGGGATTTAAGTCTGGGCTTTGAAGGGGCTACTCAAGGACAGTCAGACTTGGCCCAAAGCCACTCCAGCATTGTCTTGGCTGTGTGCTTCGAGTTGTTGTAGTGCTGAAAGGTGAGCTGTCAGTCACCTCAATCTCAAGTTTTCTTCAAAGACTTCCCTGTATTTGGCTGCATCCATTGTTCCCTCAGTTCTGATTAGCATCATTGTCCCTGTTACTGAGCAGCAGCCCTACCGTATGATGCTGCAACCACCATGCTTCACTGTACTAATGGTACAATGGAGCTGATGAACAGTGTCCGGTCTTCACCAGTCACATGTAGTGTATGATGTTCTGCAATAAGAGTTCAATTCTGGTCTTACTGGACCATAGAATCTTTTTACTCATGCTCTGTGTTCTTTAAACTGTCATATGCCTTCTACTCGAGAATGGCTTCCATCTAGCTCAACATAAACGCCTGATTGCCGGAGTGCTGCTGAGATGGTGAACCTTCCAACATCTCATTAGAGGACTTTTGAAACTCTGTCAGAGTGACCATTGTGTTCTTGGTCACTTCTCTGACCTCCCATCTCATTGAAGGACTTTTGACGCTCTGGCAGGCAGACCATCGGGTTCTCGTTCACCTCTCTGACCAAGGCCTCCTTGCCTGATTACTCAGTTTGGCTGATGAGCCATCTCTAGAAAGAGTCCTGGTGGGAACACTAGAAACTTTACAGATGGCTTTATACCTTTGCCCTGATCAATGCCTGACCACAATTTGATCACAGAGGTCTACAGAAAGTTCCTTGAACTTCATGGCTTAGTTTTAGTCCTGAGATACATTATGAATTCTGGGACTTTATATACGCAGGCGTTTGATTTTCTAAAGGATGTTCAATCAATTTGGTTTGCCAGAGGTGAACTCCAGTCAAGTTCTGGACACGACTCAAGGACAACTGAAGCAACAGGATGCAACCAACTTCAGCTTGGAGTGCCACAGTAAAGGGTCTGAATATTTGCATAAATTAAAGATTTTAGGTTTTGATTTTTAATAAATTTTCAAACATTTCAGAAAACATGCTTTCACTTTGTCATTATGGGTTATTGAGTATAGATTGATAGGCAAAAATGGTAAATTGATCCATTTAAAATAAAATCTACAACACAAAAAAATGTACAGAAAGTGTCGGGGTCTGAATACTTACTCAATCTACTGTAAATAGAAACATAAAACCATTATCATAAAAATGAAAATAATCAGAATCTCTGCTTATAAATCTTGTATTTTTTTGGTATATTTTACAGTGCATCCGGAAAGTATTCACAGCACATCACTTTTTCCACATTTTGTTATGTTACAGCCTTATTCCAAAATGGATTAAATTCATTTTTTTCCTCAGAATTCTACACACAACACCCCATAATGACAACGTGAAAAAAGTTTACTTGAGGTTTTTGCAATTTTTTTTGCAAATCCTGTTCTACCTTACCCTAGTTTTGTTAGGTGATGTACTCCTTACTTTTGGTTCCATGCCATTTGCTCAGTAGTGCTCTGAGTTCCTGAAAACTAATGGAAAAAAAACTCACAAAAATTCTAGCATAGATCTTAATATGAGTCACTGAGGAGAACTGACCCAGCAATCACAAGTCTCAAATTTCAATGCAAACGTGTCTACTACCGTATGTACTCACGTATAAGTTGGGTCTTGAAACCAGAAAAATCGATCATAAATTCAGACTCTGACTTATACACCTGTTCAAAACTACAACACTTACATTTTTTTTTTTTTACATCTTCTTGCTTCCTCCAATCTTGCACCAGTTTCTCAGACACATCAAATTTTGTTGCAGCAGCACAGTTACCAATTTCTTTCACCACTTCAATGACTTTTAATTTAAAACCAGTTTTATATTTTCTTCTGATCGAACGCTCCATCGTTGATAAGGGATGCTCTTATGATAAAGGTGTATTAGGGTGTGAGATACAAAAAACACAGAACAGTGTAAACGTCGCTTCAGAATAGTTTGGGTATTACCGTGTGGTCACCTAGGCACAATACATAGAAAAAAAAAGGCAGTGTGATCCGTGGTTCCTCTCTCAGGTGGGCGTTAGCATATGATAATCTCTTGGACCAATAGCGTTAGTTCTCCGCATTCAACTTATACGACCGACATTATAAAAGTCAGGAAATTATATGGTAAAAACAAGCCCCGACTTAAGTTTAAATTCCGCGGGAGAACTTAAATGAGAGTATATATGGTAATTCAAAACAATGTGACACAATCAGAGGAGTAAAACACCTGCTATAAATGGGTGTTAATGTTCACCTAAAGCATGCTGAAATATTATTTATCTGGAAAACAGAAGCTGAATGTGGCCCAAACCTCAACCTTAAGCGTTTCTGTATGTACAGGACTAAAGGTTAGGTGTACTGAAAGGGGAAAACCCCTCAGGACATTATAATGGAATCTGGAGAAACTGACCTTCTGAAAGGTTAGCATGGGGGTCTCTCAATTTAACTGAGAAGTACTGGTAAGCAAAAAAAAAAAGTCATATCTGTAGCAGTGGCCAAAACAAATGGGGAGTTAGGTGAGGCAATGGAGAATGACTTATGGATGGCTGTGAGGAATAAGAAAATCATTTGATGACTTAGAAAAATCCTAAACCTGGAGGATATGTTCTCAGAGGAGTGTGTCAGAAGCATTAATTGGGATAGGGTCAATCTCTCTTATGATACAACTGGTTACATTTCTTTTGGTTTTCCAATTGGAGTACTGGCAGGTGAAGGGACTTGATCATGGTCACACAGAATCAGTAGCAGGATTTGAACCCACAACATCAGGGTTTAAAGTCCAAAGCCTTACCCACTACACCAGACTGCCAGCCTATAGCATCTTTCCCATACTCGAGATGTTTTTTGGCTAACACTATTTTACGGATGGAGAGGAATAGTGTCTTGCAGTCTGGTATACTAGATAACTTTTTTACTTTCTTGTATACGAAGTACAGGGGAAATATTGGAATCATCCAAAAATTCGATTTCAACATTTTGATGAATTTTGACGTTTTAGACCTCCGCGAGTCCAAAAATACAATTTCTGGAATTATGTCTGTGTGTCTGTCTGCGTGTGTGTGTGTAAGTAAACACGATAACTTGAGCACACTTTCATTTAGGTCAAACAAATTTTGCATACAAGTATTAGGTACCAAAAAGATTTCGATAAACGTTTGAGATATTTCCACTAAACAGAAGTGTTACAATACCCGAAACGTTTCCCCAAAAGTATTAAAAATTTCATAATTTCACATCATATTATGGTAAAACACCACATTCTAAGCATTTTTTGTCTCTTTGCATGTTTTCGAAAAACGACCGGTTTTCGAGATAATCGCAATTTGCCATTTGACGTTCAAATGGTAATACATACATATTTGAGAATGTTTTTACTCTACGTAAATGAAATTTTGTGTACAAGTATTATTACATTACACATATTGCTAAATTCTCTTGCAACTTTTGACCCACTTCTGCTAACTAAAAGGGATAATTTACCTGAATTGATCGCCAAAATAAAATTATCATATCAATTTTTTTATTCATGCACCTGCAAAGTCTGATTTATTCAACTTTACTTTTATAATACGTGTAAGAGCCATTTTCCTAGTTATATAAGATTCATAAATATTTTACTAGATGACAATGCATAATTTATGGGAGGTTCCTATAACCCCCATAAGTAGAATTGTATTGGTACAGTATATTCTTGCCATTTCTAACAGCTTTGAGTAAACATTATCCTTCAGTTAGTGACAGCCTTGTCATGTGTAAGGTGTAGAGGCATACGGTTTTAAACCGTGACCGTGCCTGAGGGCCTTCTGAGTGTGTAAAGTAACTCGTAAAACAGCACATATTTAAATGCAGAACCATACACTTATAGTGTACAGAAGAAGAAGCTAAGAATCTTTTAAGTATATAAGAAGTTAAGAACCTTTAAGTATAGAAAGAAGAAGTGAAGAACTTTTAAGTACAGAAATAGCTTTTCTTGAGAAACTTTAGTTAAGTTTAGACAAGATACATTTTTCTTTTTTTTGCCTTTTATTCTACATGTGTAACTATTTTTCCCTTTATTCTTGTGCGGATTATTTGCTTTTAACTTTCACTAAATAATTTTAAAACAAACTTTTGGACTGAGAGATTTCTTTCTTTCTTTCTTTTACCCGTGCTTGATCTCGCCTTATGCTTTGGCGGCTACAATATGTAAATGTTCAATATATTATTAATTTGATTTGATGTTGATGGTTCTTTAATGTGCATAATATAAAAATATAATCATTGTCTTGTGGTTTACTCCTCAAATATCCATCCCCATATCTGAGTATATGAGAAAGTCTAGGGGAGACCACTCCTGATTTTTTTTTTTTTTTAAGTAGAACTACAGGGTGTGTTCCAATTACTTTGTGACCATACACACCAGCCTCAGAGAGAAAGCCAATCCTGTTTATACATGCTTTTTAGGATTTCAAATCACTATTGACCGTATACTCCATAATATCTTGATGAAGCTGCTAGAAGAGTAAGGGGTTCCAAGGCCAATGGTGCATGGTTCTCTGTCCCCAGATTTGCAAAGTAAAATTTGGATTTGCATATTTGCTGTTCTGTGTGGCTGTTGGAGTCCACCAATGGTTTGTCTTTCCTGTACATCATTTTCTAGGTACAACTGAGGTTACACTGGTGCTGTTTGCAGTTTATGTCCTCTTGGCCTCATCAGATAGTCATCTTTAGTGCACACTAAAACAATTCATATCTGAGTACTGTATGATGAAGTTAAAATGTGAACTAGCACTTCCAAATCAGAGGTCATGATCATCTGGAAAAGACTTATTCCTTACACCATACTGCACGTGGATACTCCCAAGCACCTCAGAATCTTGTCACAGCTGAGAGCAGTGGTGATCATATAAATGAAGTGGCACCAAATTGTGGAGGTGATGCAGAAGCAAAGTCTCCGGAGGAAGCTTTTGATTTACTGGTCTGACCACATGCCCATCATGGACTATATTCACAAGCTTTGGCTACTGACTGAGAGAAACTCCTGTGCAAGGTTTCTATGACAGAGTGAGGAGCTTGACATTAGAAGGGACATTGGAGTACATTGTAACTACAGTTTCTCTGGACTGAGAGGAAGCGGTTGTGGTGGTTAGGAGTAGCAGTTAGGAAGACCACTGGCAAGTCTCATTGTGGGTGCACCAAGCAGAACCCACTAAGAGATTTAGGCACATCTCAAAGATGATGCAGGGAAAGCATTTCCCAAGTGGTCTGAGATCGTACAGGGATTCTAAAGGAGGAGCTGGAAAAAGGTTCTGTAGATAAGGTGTGTTAAAGTGTCCAGATCTGCATATTGCCATCACAACCGTCACCAGGAGTAGATTGCTTGAGCAAATGCGAAAGAAGTAAACCTGACATGTACAACAGAAGGTAACAGCAGTTCTGACTGAAGAACCCAAAGACTTCAGAAGAGATGACTAACTTTCTGTAGGTGTGGGTTATGAAAAGGTAACTAGCACAAGTACATTTGGGACACAAGAAATTCTATACTGCTGCATCTGCCCATTGACTTATTTTACCATAGAACTGCTGTCTTAAACTTCGTTAAAACAATTCTTCAAGCAGCCAGGCAAACCTTCTTTGCTCATCTTTGTATTTTTAGACAGTTGCACAGAAAGAACACATTTACAAATTGCAACAGCCTAACCCAGATATATGCCTTGCCTGTGTTCAGATATACCATACTGTATTTGTTTTTATTTTTTGATTAGAAATGCATTAAAGTGCTATATTTGACATTTATAATTTGCACTTGTTACTTTTAATTTGTACTTTCCAGTTTATCAAACAGTAAGCAAATGTACCATGCCATGTCAAATAGCTCATGCAGCGTATCAAGTTCTTTAATGACAACCACCAAAGTGCAATGACGTGTTTACTAAAACTCAAGAATACAACATGACACTTGAAAGTTGAAAAATCAACATACTTAAATTTATTATGATGTGTGCAATGTGCTTGACTTTATTTTAGCTGAAACTAAAATACAGCAGCTCTAGCAGTAAATACATTAATGTCCCATCAGATTTAGGCATTTTTGACTTTCAGAATACACCTTTAGTCAAGACCAAGTGACACGGCTAAAGCTATTTAAATACAACAAATCAGTAACTCTCACCCCAAGTTAAAATTATGCTTTTTCTGATAATGTCTCTGCCACAGTTGCAAATGACTAAAATATGCATTATCACAACTGAATGAATCATGAATTATATAGAGTAGAATCTCTACATTAAACATACTGTTTATGCATTATCTCTCAAAACATTTACAAACATAAAGCTAATTACTTCAGCATTTATTTTCAATATGTTGTTCCTGAATGAAGAAGGCTATTTCTGCGTTTTAAAAACAACAGGTGGGTGGCATGTTGGTAGTGCTGCTGCCTTAAAACAAAAAAAAAAAAAAACAGGGTTCAAGTCCTAGGTGCTCCCTTCATGTTCTCCCTGTATCAATGTGGGTCTCCTCCCCAAGTCCAAAGAAATTCAAGTTAGGCAGACTGGTGATGTTAAACCAACCCCTAATTATATATATTGTTCCTGATTTACAGTCGACGCTTCCAACAGGCTCTACCTTCCCTGCTCTGGATAAGCAGGTACGTTAAATGAATGGATGAACAATAGGTCCCAAAAAGTAAAACATTTCTTAGTGAATTATATACCATACTCCGTAAGTTCAATATTTAGAAAATGTACACAACTGTTCATAAAGTATTCAAAAGCCAATTCAAGCAGTCCTTTCCTGCTGGTAAAATACATACAAATGTATCATATTTATTGTTTTCAATAGCACTGTGTGTCAAATACTGTATCACCACTGTCAAACAGTCACCGAGTAAAAATCAATTGATAATACAATTTATTGCTTTTGTTATATAATTAATAATTAGCATACTTTTTGCTACATATTATAAAATTAAAAACATCATTGGTCTTAAACATTAGAATTCTCAGGACTTTCTTTTTCAGAAGCACGTTTGAAACATCACAAATCACAGCTGACCTTGTATTATTAGCATATATACCCTCTAGTGGTTGCAGTGTGAATGAACAAATCCTAACATTTTGCTTTAATTGGAAATGTTCAAAGATAAAAAAGGAGGGTAAGCTGTTGCAGTGAATAAGCAAAAACTTGAACATTAAAGGAGCAATGAGTTTTAATAAATCTACCAAAGAGCAGCTTCCACCTGGGATTTGCATTAAAACAGACAGTTTCCCATTTTGAAGTGCATGGGGAAGCAAAAAACTTCCCCATACATACAAGACAGATTATCCCATTCACTAAATTGTAAGGAAAGCAAACAGTAAAAAAAACAGGAATGGCTTGTAACCACTTATTCAGTTAAATCTTTTTTTTTTGATCCCCATGAGTATGGCTGAATAGTATATTTAAGATTCCACTACAGTACTTTTAACACTGTTCAGATGCAATGAGTGAGCAGCTTTACAGGATATTTAGATAAACAATTATAAGCAACCAAGAACATTCTATTATTATCTACTCTCTCTCCCTGTATGTGTGTGTGTGTGTATATATATATATATATATATATATATATATATATATATATATATATTTATAAATGTTGATGCATTACTAATGGCCGCTGTAAGAAAGGAATATCACAAGTACTACACATTTGCTTATGTGACTTGCACATAGTAAAAGGTAAAGTAAGTGGAATATTATGCGAGTGGGTCCTTGGGATATGAAAAAATGTGTGGATTTACAACTTGGATTTGATAGCATAAGTTCAATATAGGCAAGGTACAGCTAGGCTGGCATTTCATCACAGTTGCATTGTTTTATATTTAAAATAATGAAGATCAAAAAAACTTAAATCAATTTGTAAATTCACAAATACTTTATTTTTTTTTTCTAGCAAATAAGCATTTGTGTAGAGCTTTTATCAAGTTACCACATAACAAATTGTCCACCTATTAGGACATTATTTTCAACATAGAAGAAATTCTTGAAATAAAAAAAATGGAAACCCGAACAAAAAACTCCATTAGAAACGAGGCTAATTTACACATACAAAATAGAATAATAAAAATAAAGCTCTAGTTGTACAAATTGTTCCTATACTTCAGGACCTTCACCTCCTGGAATTAACTGCAAAAAGAAAAAAAAAATGAAATTATAGGACATTATACAAATTACTATAACAAAGTTTTAAGACAGTTCTAGACACAAAAGAATAAATCAGTTTCCTAGCACTGTAGAAGACAACCATTTACGAGACAGTTTGTCATTACACTCAGCTTCCCACTTGATTATGATAAAAGCAGGTTAAATTTGATGTAAAAAATTTTTTATACTGCAAACTACGTTAACATCATCATGTTTGTATTATAACAATTAATTTTGCAATACCTATGAAACACATCCTCTACATATAAATTGTGGAAAACAACTGTTAAATCTTTTCATTTTATTTTCTACTGTTTATCTGAGATCAGGTCACAGGAGGCTTTGACATCCCCTTTATCCAAACCACACTTGCAAACTTATACTGGATGGAATCCCAAGGTGTTCCCAGGTCATCTGTGAGATATAATCCTCCCAGGAGGCCCTGGGTCTTTTCCTAGCTGGTCTTGTCCATAAAACCTCCACAGGGAGGTGTCTGGGGGCATCCATATCTGATGCGCAAGCCACCTCAATTGGCCTTCTTGACGTAGAGGGTCAGTAGCTCTACTCCTAGCCTTTCCATGATATCTGTGTTTTTCTACCTTTCTTTAAAAGAGAGTCCAGAAAACTTGTACTGGTGATCTCATTCTTTAGGTCATTACCCAAAGCTCATGACCACAGGGGATGGTAGGGACATAAATTGACTGGTAAATGAAGAGTCTTGCCTTCTGGCTCAGCTCCTTCTTTACCATTACAAACTGCGTTCACAGCCCCCATCCATCGGTTGCTTTCAGCATCCCTCCCCCACCAAATCTCACCAATTCATACTTAAAAAACTCTGCTCAAGGCAGTAATTCATCTCCCACCCAGAGAGGACAGTCTGCCTTTCTTCTACTAAGAAACAGGGGCCTCATATATAAATGGTGCAGATATTTTGAGATGTATAAAAACTAAACTAGGAAATGGAAGAATTAGAAGAGAGAATGTATTTACAGATGATAATGACTGGCTTCCAAGTCTATTTCGACTTCCAAGAGCTATCCTCTTAGAGCTGTGTGCTGAGTTGGCACCGCTTTTATAAAGGCAGACTTTGAGAAATTGTGCTCTACCTGCTCCTTTGCAAGTCCTGTCCACTCTCTGGTTTTTAGCTGAAGGAGCTCTTCAGCTTGAACTTGTGGACCGATTGTCACAATCATCACTGAATCACACCATGCCAGCTGTATAGGATGGTATTATCCGGTTGTCATCCAGATATACAAGATTTCCTTACACTGTGGTTGAACTGGCAAACATAAAAGTGCAATTCACAGCAGCGTTCGATTTTCCAAATGTAATTGGAGTGGTCAACTGCATGCACATTGCTATTGCAACAATGCCAGACAAGTTACATCAGGCAGGGATGAGTCACCAAAAGAATGACCTGGCATTACATCATATATAGTTGAAAAAACCTATGAAAAAAACGGCAGCTCTGCACAGTCGCAGGTGATTTTTCCAATTAGCGCGGCAAAAGGCAAGCTATCCTTTTAAGGATAGCAAGTCACCGCTAAGTAAAGAGCAGAGAATCAGTCCGTTGTGATGCTCAGTGCCGTCACTATGCTATCAAGGCACCTTCAGAGAATGAATTTGCCTATCCATATTACTAACCGAGAATGGTAAACCGGAAGGCACGGACACAGGTACACGGCGATGGAACCAGGAGACATAGTGCGCAGGCGCCTACAGCGCGCGTCTCATAAACCGCAAGCGAAGTCTGATCCACTGCGAACAAAGGAGTCACGGCTCAAAAACGAAAGAGCTCAACTAACGTAAATAAGACATGAAGCAACAACGCGCTCATAGCTAACGACTAACGACACAGCCACACAGAAAAGAGGATTCTGCACTGCACCCCAGAGTCAAACGGAAGACACTACGGAGTCCGCAAAGGTCCACAAAGATAGTAAGGAAGGCGCGAGAAAGTACGAAAGGCGCAGGCGCCTACAACGCGCTTCTGAACTAAACGTCCACACTACACAGCATAATAAGAATAAACGAACTCTCCGTATTAAACGTTCGGCATCCTCACACGTCCAAACTATATAGCATATGTGAATCACATTACAGTGATGCATTATTAACAGTACAACCACAGAAAACGCTCCGTATTAACAGTAAGTGCAATTATCCATTTTACTAACGGTAGACAACGGATAACTAATGGAGTCACGGTCACGGCTCCAAAACGATCCAGCTCAACTAACGGAGCTACAAAAACAAGCCCGCATGGATAAAAACAATAAATGTGGGCGCCTACAACGCGCGTCTGAAACTGTGGAAGCAAAGTAGGCACAGGTTCAAAACGAAAGACCACAACTGACGGAGATACAAGAACGAGCCCGCCTGGATAGATTCAATGAACGCAGGTGCCTACAACGCATGTCTGAAATGCCGCACGCAAAGCAGGCACGGCTCCAAAACGAGAGAGCTCGACTGACGGGGCTACAAAAACGAGCCCGCCTGGATAAAATCAATGAACGCAGGCGCCTACAACGCGCTTCTCAAACAACGCAACCAAAGGAGTCACGGCTCCAAAACGAAACATCTCAACTAACGGACATACAGAAACAAGCCCGCCTGAATACAATTAATGAACGCAGGCGCCTACAACGCGCCTCTCAAACAGCAGAGGCAATAGATAAACGGCAAAGAAAGGAACGACAAACAGCCGCTAAACAATTCCGCCAATTAGCTGACAACGCATTCTGTAATGAGTCCACTATTAATGAACATTCATTAGGATTAATGAATATCATTTGCTGTCATTGTCATTCACTTAACTTCCCTGAAGAAACAACTGGCAATACAACTAATGAGTTTACACGTTGTTGTCAAAAGGGTCAGGTTAGACTGCATCCTTTAGATGAATATCCTGAATACCTACGGAAGCTTCTAACTAACAATGTACCCAAAAGTAAAAACTTTATGTACTGCATTAGATCCTACAATAGTTCATTTGCTTTTGCATCTACCGGGGTAAATATCACACCACCAGCTGGCAATGGCCCATACTGCTTTCGCGTATGTGGACAAATATTACATCGGATTGGAACAGTGCACCCTGAACCACATCACGAACGCAAATATGCACAAATCTACGTCTTAGATCCAGATGACGCAATCTATCAACGAATAACCCTTCCTGAAAACAAGCAATGCACGGAGCTGATAATGAGAAGCGTTCATCAGACATTAAAGTTAAAGTTATAGATACTCCATACCAAGGAAAACTCATTCAAGGACAACACACCATCTTAACTACAAATGTTGTGTATAAAGAAATATTCCAATAAATCTTTCTAATGTGCCATGCTATGGGTTCTTTACGTCCTTTGTTCGTCATCTACACCTTTACACTCCAATATATCTCATACATACATCAATGTATTTCGGGTTACCCAACACCAGGGGTTGGCAAGCAAAGCGAGCAGGTGGCGGAGCCCCCTAGTTTAAATAGAAAGCATTTCAATTATATTAATGTGCTGCTCTATAGTGCACAGAAAGTATGTCACAGTGTGCAAGCATGTACCTGAACAGATGCACTATGATGAACATGAGCCTGAGCCACCAAATGATCAGACAAGTCGGACAGCGTTACAACTTAGTTTGAATGTAATTAGCAGAATGTAAAAACAGGTAATCAGATGCAGCATTTATTTTTTAACCACTTAATTTTTGGTCAATATCACATAGTACAGCCCTTATATTCCTTAGTATATTGGCCACATCTTTTACAGCATCCACTATTGCATTGTGTGACTCTTGAACAGTCTGTCAGCACACAGCCAGATGGTCACCCAGCAGTTTCCAAGGCAGAGGCATGTGTGCAGCCAGCGTCCTCCGATGTACTCGGAACAGCAGCATCATCACCACCTGACCATTGCACAAGGTCAGTTTTTGTAATATTGTCTGAAACAATAAGAAGTTGGTGGGCTGCGACTCGCTTTTTCATGTCGACTGTGATATCTGAACACTTCTTTTTTCTTTCAGGCACTATGTGCCTTTCTGAACTTGAACTTTCGAGTGTCTCTGCCAAGCTTTTGTTTCTTATAAGCCAACAAATAATACATTTTTCCTTGCCTCCACTTCACATTCACTGAAATTCTTTTTTCACATGCCTTTTCGATTGTTTTTTAACCAAACATTGAACAAAATGTGATATTTATATTGATTTGCATATTAAAATGTGCAAAATTCTTATGTTGGGATTTGTAAAGGGGAAGTGTGTGGAACCTGGTGTACACAAAGATTTATGCATCTGGAATTTTTTGTGCATACACACATTTCCACTTTTGTACTAAACCATGTTTTAGTGTGAATTCTACACACAGCGTTATACATGAGGCCCTAGGCTCTCATATTTTTGGAGGTGCTAATCCTCATTCCCAGCATTTCACACTTGGTCCCAAACTGTCCCAATGCATGCTGGAGTTCACAACCTGATGAAGCTAACAGGACCACATCACCTGCAAAAAGCAGTGACGCAATTTTAACTGGACACACTCGCCTCCCTGGCTGCCACTTCATATCACATCCTTGAAAATCACAAACAGGATAGGAGACAAAGCACAGTCCTGGCAGAGTCCCACATCTACTAAGAATGGTGCTGATGTTTCTCCAAGTATATGGGCACACCTCTTACTGCAATTATATAACTGAATAGCCCTAAAGGCCACAGAACCCTGTACTCTTTAATCACCCCCAACAGAATCCCTTGTGGAAAACAGTCACTCTTTCTCCAAGTCCACAAGACACAGATAGACTAACTATGACTTCAAATATAGAAAGAGTATGCTGCCCAGTATGAAGTTATTGGGGCTTCTGTCTGGAACAAGACAAGGGGGAAGCACCTGCAGATGAGAGCATGGGAGCTGGGTCTGCCATCCTGTGGTCTTGAATGTCTTATTGATTATTTGATATGTTCTACTAAATTGTGACAACAAACTACACAATAAATAAGGGTGTCTAAAATGTTATGTTTGATACGGTGCCTTCCTTTCTCCAATTCTTTCAACTTTCACTTAGTGTGCTCCTTTCGAAAATATAAATCTAGCATAAGTGCCAGCAAAGGACTAACTACTTGCTTGCAAACTCTTGCTTTAAGGACACATGTGAACACTGGAGCTCTAGAATGAAAGTGACAAGCACCAATGCTGCTCTACCTGCCTCCTTCCTGAGCAGGTACATCTGCACTGACCCTTTCAATTGTCATCTGTGTGGCATTTTGTCATTAGCAAGGAATTAGTCAGGGTGACATTCCCTCTCCTTCTCGTCTTCCTTTCTGATATGGCAGGCAAAGGTCATTAGGATTACAAGCTACCATCTCCAGTACCATGTTAAAGGAAATCTCCATCAGCCAGCAGCAGATCTGGCCACTTAACTGTGACAGCACTTCTCTTGTGCAATAGTGTACCACTCTTAGCTTAGATTTGAACATTGCTGATTACACATTTATTAGATTGATAGTTTTCACCTATCCTTGAGAATAACTGTAGCATTAAGTTTACTGCCATCTATGAACTTTGTTCCCCATCATTTTTCTTTTTTTTTTTTTAAACTTTGTTCTTAGCCACTAATTGAACACATTAATGAGCAACAATATTTCTACAAATCTCCAAGGATAAACACACCTGCTGAACAGCAATTTTGAACTAGTCCATAATAACTCCAAAATAATAAATTGTTTTTTTTTTTTTCTGTGGATAACATAAAGACACATAGTGTCTCAATTTATGTAAGAAGGAGTTAAATTCTAGTTTTGCATCCAAAGTTACCAGGATAATCTCCTGCTCCCCCAGGACTCTGAAGTGGATTAAATGGGTCTAGTAATTAACAGGTGGATGGATATGCAGTAATACTGTCCAAGCCTCAAGGGAGTATTGCCTGTATGTAACCTGTTTGACCAATCAAAAAGTGATTTATTCCAGGGTTTGCTTTTATTTTTTCAACTCTAAAGTTCTCATAGCCTGCTTGTGTATTACATGCATGCTTTAACACATTTTGTGAAGTGTTTTTTGACACTGAAACAAGATTGGTTTGTCATGTAGAGCATCTGGAAATCAATTCTGCAGCAAGTACAAACCAGCCTTTAAGCTCATCTACAAGCAAACAATTGAAAAAATAGTACGAAGGTAATTGTGAATGAGACTACAATATCTATCAAGTGTGCAAGTTAATCTGTAAATAAAAAGGTGATATGGACATTTAATTGCATATGTGGAAATTTTTATGTCATAACTAACGGATAATAAAAACTTCCACTCACAAACAAACAAACAAACTTTTGCAGACGACTAACACTTTCTTGCCAGTAAATAGAGAATAACACTGTTCCTCACACAAACAGGCCCTCCAGTACAGGTTTATGTGGAAGTGGTTTACCCCTGAACCAAACAGAATATTTTTCCACAAAGCAGAAGCATCACACTATGGTATGAGAAAATATATACACATAAAAAAGTTTTCCTGACTGACCATACTCTTGTGATAAAGAAGGAGCTTAAAAAGTGTATAGAAATGCAATACAATACAAAGATGAAGTGTAAACAAAATGCAATTTATCAGAGGTGCTTACATTTTGTCATTTTGTATTCCTAGACAATACCTGAATAAGTATGAACAAGACTGCAACAATTCAGCGACTTTATTATATGAGTTCAGTTTAGTTTTACTATTATTTTGTGACACTTTGCTCATTTCTAACATTTTACAATGGTCCATTTGCTAAGGGCATATACACTTATTAACATACTTAATTCTCTGTGTTATAGCTTTACTAATTTTTGGAACCAGTCTGTGCTCCTGAGCCTATAGAAAAAAGGGTAATGATCTGACTGGTCGCCAAGAGGACCAACAGCAGTTTTAAACTTCATGGTGCCACTGAAATCGAAGGTCACTTAGTGTTACTCCAAAGTTCACAAAGGCTATAAAAATAAGATAGTTCTATAAACTGTATAAGTAAAAGCAAGTTACTCCTTTCCCTTGGCTCACAAATTATTGTATTTACTTTATGTACGTTTTATTATAGCAAGAGCCATATTTCAGACATCATGACTTTAGCTGTCATAGAATGTTGTTGTCATGTGAATTTCCCCTTGGGATTAATAAAGTATCTATCTATCTAGAATGCTGAAAAGCTTACAAACTTAAACAAGATTAATTACTGCTCAGGCACAGGTAAAGTATCCATCTTGTTCAAAATCAAAAGCAATGTATGTGCCACTTCCACCCAATACTATGACAACTAAGTTTTAATTGTTGGCTGCCTTGGTAAAAAAAAGTGTTTTGAAATAACTCTCATTAGAAACCAAACTTTATTTAAACTACACCATTCATATACTATCACAAGAAAATTATCCAGCAACATATTTTTCACTATCAGAAAATCAGTGAACAAGCAAAACATTTGTGCAGAACATATTTACCCAGTAATATAAAGAGGCGGTCATCTTGACATTTTAGTTATTTACTTAGCTATGCTATCTTGTGGAGCCCAACACATTTTTTAGGAGCTCAAGAGCTGCACTCAATCTGCCTAAAGGGTCTGAGGGGATGCCCTTTAACTTTTAGAGGAAACAAAAAGTATAGTAATATCTATCTATCTATTGTCAGATGTACATAATACAGTGGAATTCACCATATCTGACCAATATACTAGATGTCACCAATCTTGGGTGTCATGGTGAACAAGAATATATTAAATACATCATTATGATTTATAATTAAATATAATCATTAACATCCAGAACCAGCTTCTGCTGTACTTATTAAATTGTTCGAAGCAAAAAAATCTAAAGCCACTGTGACCCTTAAGGAACAAAGTTTGAGACCAATAGTGTTGAAGACACTTAAGATTGGAAGACTGTTATAAGTGATTCTTAGTCTTGCAAGTCAAACTGGCATTTTATGCAAGATAGCCAATAAATATGAATTACAGTAATCCCTCGCTGTATCGCGCTTCGCCTTTCGCGGTTTCACTCTATCGCGGATTTTATATGTAAGCATGTTTAAATATATATCGCGGATTTTTTGCTGGTTCGCGGATTTCTGTAGACAATGGGTCTTTTAATTTCTGGTACATGCTTCCTCAGTTGGTTTGCCCAGTTGATTTCATACAAGGGACGCTATTGGCAGATGGCTGAGAAGCTACCCAACTTACTTCTCTCTCTCTCTCTCTCGCGCTGACATTCTCTGATCCTGACGTAGGGGGATTGAGCAGGGGGGCTGTTCGCACACCTAGACGATACAGACGCTCGTCTAAAAATGCTGAAAGATTATCTTCACGTTGCTCCCTTCTGTGCAGCTGCTTCATGAAGCGACATGCTGCACGGGGCTTCGCATACTTAAAAGCACGAAGGGCAAGTATTGATTTTTGATTGTTTGTTTTTATCTGTCTCTCTCTCTATTTCTCTGCTCCTGACGGAGGGGGTGTGAGCTGCCGCCTTCAACAGCTTTGTGCCGCGGTGCTTCGCATACTTAAAAGCCAAACAGCCCTATTGATTTGTTTGCTTTTCTCTCTCTCTCTCTGACATTATCTGCTCCTGACGCGCACTCCTTTGAAGAGGAAGATATGTTTGCATTCTTTTAATTGTGAGACGGAACTGTCATCTCTGTCTTGTCATGGAGCACAGTTTAAACTTGAAAAAGAGACAAATGTTTGTTTGCAGTGTTTGAATAAAGTTCCTGTCTCTCTACAACTTCCTGTGTTTCTGTGCAAATCTGACCCAAGCATGACAATATAAAAATAACCATATAAACATATGGTTTCTACTTCGCGGATTTTCACCTTTCGCGGGGGGTTCTGGAATGCAACCCCCGCGATGGAGGAGGGATTACTGTAGATGAAACAGTTTTGAAAGGAAATAATGGGTACAAATTACTTACTGATCATTCTTTAGCATCTGCTTTAACTATAGGAAACACTTGGTTGTTGTTATAGCCACTAAGAATGTGGCATTTTTATGTGTCTCATATTTTAGTTAGAATACATATTGTAATTTTCTATTCAGAGATTAAAAAAATAAAAATTAACAGTTTCAGATACCACTTTGAATTCTATTATAACTTCTAAACATCAAGTTTATCTTGGTTCTAAACTCACATACCATAGTGATGTTGTTTCCATTCAGTAAAATCTGGTCAAGCTTAGTTATTCTTCTTCCTTCTGGTGTAATCTCACTAAGACAGAATACAATCATGTAAAACACTACAAAACATATTCAAGCATAGAAGACAAAAATCATAATGTGCACCAGTACTAACATATTTCTTACAATTAATGATTATTAGTATCATTATCATTGATTACAGGCATATATGCTTTACAAAATAACCAGGAAAGTAAAGAAATACAGTTTGATTCATAGGCTTCATAACATAGCCAACCTTTACAAAATAAATTGGAATAGTGATGCATATGTGTATTTATTTATCTATAAAGATAAAACATTCTGGCAGTAATATTATTTACCTGAAAAATATTTCCAAAGTAACAAAGGAATTTCCTAGATATTTATAGTCTTAAAGTAGATTTAGAATTAGCACACCTATCTTGAATTGCCTGAGTGACAAAAAATACACAAAGAATATAAACTTTGATTATTTTCATTGAAAACTAAAAAAATGGGGTTCTAAAACTATGTCATAAATACATATTCTAAAGACTTGGTCAATCTTGTAAAAATTTCAAATTAAAAAATATTGCACAACTAAATAACTTTTGTATGAATACAAGGGTAAACATTTAAGATGGTGAGCACGCTAGCAATGGGTGACATTTCTTGCATAAGCAATTAAATAAAGAGTTTGCTGGATATTTGTAGAAAGGGTTAGGGAAATAAAGCAAAGGCTTGTGTGCTTTTTAAAGTCATAACCCTGTTATTTGCTAGCTGTTCCATCATGATCATCCAGACTTCTCTCTTCTCTCATGATGGAAGAATTTGTTTATTTTGTGTCTGACTGTATTCCAGAATTGCAGTAATTCCTTACTGGGTTGTAACCATGAATGCTGACTTGTCCTCTTAGTTCAAGAAGGACAGTTCTTAGAGCTTAAATTATGCATAAAAACCAACAATGAATTAAAGGAATTAAACACAATCCCCTTGATTCTCCTTTTTGTTGTGCTATACTTTCACTCTCTATAAAACCTTACCCAAGAACTTCCTGGAAAAGAGCATGATGCTCCTTCTTATATTACAGTAGACAGAATCAGCATATGGTATTGCTCAGGTAAGTAATGTTAAGCTGGAACCCCTGGGGTTTAAAAATGTTGGGTTCCAAATTAGTCTAACTTGTCCATATCGTCCAAGAGAGCAACTATGCAAAATTTGGTTCAGATGGGTTAAACGATGTAGGATTGTATAGGGAACATACACAAAGACACTCAATACAGGGTAGGATTCAAAAGTAATGAGCCTCATTTTGTTCTGACGCGAACGTACCTCGCCGTGCGCCCCACTTGCCAGCGACGGTGGGTGTTGGCTTCACAACGCAACTGAGCTCCTCGGAGCGGTAGGATCGGCCTTGACGGGAACCCCTGTGCGGTAGTGTGTTACACGGCGGAATGGAAAGTTCGTTAGAGCAACGGTACGCGTTGAAGACGAAGACCATGCTCATTGCCTTCTTCGGAGTGAAGGGGATCATCCACTACGAGTTTGTCCCGCAAGGACAGACCGTGAATGCTGCTTACTACTTGAAAGTCCTGAAAAGGCTGAAAAGAAGCGTCGCGCGCAAGCGAAGGGACATCAAGGACAGCTGGAAGCTTCACCACGATAACGCGCCCAGCCACACCGCCTTCACCGTGAGCGCCTACCTGGCTCGGGTGAACGTTCCGGTGGTCCCCCAGCCTCCCTACAGTCCGGACGTGTCGCCTTCTGACTTCTTCTTGTTTCCGCGCTTAAAATCAGCGCTGAAAGGAAAACGCTTCGACTCGATCGAGGACATCCAAGCAAATGTCAAGGCAGCCCTTGCAGCCATCCCGGAACAGGCCTACGTGGACGCCTTTGAGTCATAGAAAAGCCGCCTACAAAAGTGTATTGATGCAGGAGGTGCCTATTTTGAAGACTATTAATTAGTTGTACCGATTTGTTCAATAAATTTGTCTTTTTGAACAAAGGCTCATTACTTTTGAATCCTACCCTGTATATAGATGTACACAACTGCCTGAACTGCATAAGTTATGACTTATGTGAGTGTTAATATGTAAATGAAACAGCATAAATTCACTGGGAAAAAAAAAAGTTGTGAGATTGTGAACTGCTGCCTCATCAGGCATACTGACAATGTCACTTATCTGAAGGCTTGTCAATTATTGCTCATTTTGGTATAATCATAATAATCTACTGACCCAGGTTAACAACGACCGCCACCAGTACTGTTAGCCAACAGGGTGCTGGCAGAAATTGGGCTACTGTTGGCCAAAGAAGAAGAAGGAGAAGAAGAGGAGGGAGATGTGTCTGGAGGCAGGAGGAGAGGAGGAAAGTAAAGAAAGTGGAACTGAGGGTAGGAACTTTGAATGTTGGCAGTATGACTGGTAAGGAGAGAGAGTTAGCAGATATGATGGAGAGAAGGAAGCTTGATATATTGTGCGTGCAAGAGACTAAATGGAACGGGAGTAAGGCCAGGTGGGTTGGAGGTGGATTCAAATTGTTCTATCATGGTGTGGACGGGAGGAGAAATGGAATGGGGTAGGAGTTTTTCTGAAGCAACAGTATGTCAAGAGTGTTTTGGAGGTGAAAAGAGTGTCAGGCAGAGTAAGATTATGAAGCTGGAAATTGGAGGTGTGATGATGAATGTTGTTAGTGCATATGCACTGCAAGTTGGGTGTGCAATGGGTGAGAAAGAAGATTTTTGGAGTGAGTTGGATGAAGTGATGAACAGTGTACCCAAGGGACAGAAAGTGGTGATTGGAGCAGATTTCAATGGGCATGTTGGTGAAGGGAACAGTGGAGGCGAGGAGTGATGGGTAGGTATGGTGTCTAGGAGAGGAATGAAGAAGGTCAGAGGATAGTGGATTTTGCCAAAAGGATGGACATGGCTGTGGTGAAAACGTATTTTAAGAAGAGGGAGGAACATAGAGTTACGTACAAGAGTGGAGGAAGATGCACACAGGTAGATTACATCCTATGCAGAAGAGTTGATCTGAAGGAGATTGAAGACTGCAAAGTGGTGGCAGGGGAAAGTATAGTTAAGCAGCATAGGATGGTGGTCTGTAGGATGATGTTGGAGATCAAGAAGAGGAAGAGAGTGAGGGCAGAGCCAAGGATCAAATGGTGGAAGTTGGACAAGGAAGACTGCAAGGTTGAGTTTAGGGAGGAGGCAAGACAGGCACTGGGTGGCAGTGAAGAGTTACCAGACAGCTGGGAAACTACAGCAGATAGAGTAAGGGTGACACAGCAAGAAGGGTGCTTGGTGTGACATCTGGAAAGAGGAAGAAGGGAAAGGAAACCTGGTGGTGGAATAAGGAAATACAGGAGAGTATACAGAGGAAGAGGATGGCAAAGAAGAAGTGGGATAGTCAGAGAGATGCAGAAAGTAGACAAGAGTACAAGGAGATAAGATGCAAGGTGAAGAAAGAGGTGGCGAAGGCTAAAGAAAAGGCATATGATGAGTTGTATGAGAGGTTGGACACTAAGGAAGGAGAAAAGGACCTGTACAGATTGGCTAGACAGGGGGACCGAGCTGGGAAAGATGTGCAGCAGATTAGGGTGATAAAGGATAAAGATGGAAACATACTCACAAGCGAGGAGAGTGTGTTGAGCAGATGGAAAGAGTACTTTAAGAGGCTGATGAATGAAGAGAACGAGAGAGAGAAGAGGTTGGATGATGTGGAGATAGTGAATCAGGAAGTGCAACGGATTAGCAAGGAGAAAGTAAGGACAGCTATGAAGAGGATGAAAAATGGAAAGGCCGTTGGTCCACATGACATACCTATGAAAGCATGGAGGTGTTTAGGAGAGATGGCAGTGGAGTTTTTAACCAGATTGTTTAATGGAATCTTGAAAAGTGAGAGGATGCCTGAGGAGTGGAGAAGTGTACTGGTACCGATATTTAAGAATACAGGGGATGTGCAGGACTGCAGTAACTAGAGGGGAATAAAATTGATGAGCCACAGAATGAAGTTATGGGAAAGAGTAGTGGAAGCTAGGTTAAGAAGTGAGGTGATGATTAGTGAGCAGCAGTATGGTTTCATGCCAAGAAAGAGCACCACAGATGCAATGTTTGCTCTGAGGATGTTGATGGGAGAAGTTTAGAGAAGGCCAGAAGGAGTTGCATTGCGTCTTTGTGGACCTGGAGAAAGCATATGACAGGGTGCCTCGAGATGAGCTGTGGTATTGTACGAGGAAGTCAGGAGTGGCAGAGAAGTATGTAAGAGTTGTACAGGATATGTACAAGGGAAGTGCGACAGTGGTGAGGTCTGTGGTAGGAGTGACGGATGCATTCAAGTTGGAGGTGGGATTACATCAGGGATCTGCTCTGAGACCTTTCTTAGTTGCAATGGTGATGGACAGGTTGACAGATGAGATTAGACAGGAGTCCCTGTGGACTATGACGTTTGCTGATGACATTGTGATCTGTAGCGAGAGTAGGGAGCAGGTTGAGGACACCCTGGAGAGGTGGAGATATGTTCTAGAGAGGAGAAGAATGAAGGTCAGTAGGAACAAGACAGAATACATATGTGTAAATGATAGGGAGGTCAGTGGAATGGTGAGGATGCAGGGAATAGAGTTGGCGAAGGTGGATGAGTTTAAATACTTGGGATCAACAGTACAGAGTAATGGGGATTGTGGAAGAGAGGTGAAAAAGAGAGTGCAAGCAGGGTGGAACGGGTGGAGAAGAGTGTCAGGAGTAACTTGTGACAGACGGGTATCAGCAAGAGTGAAAGGGAAGGTCTACAGGACGGTAGTGAGACCAGCTATGTCATATGGGTTGGAGACGGTGGCAATGACCAGAAAGCAGGAGACAGAGCTGGAGGTAGCATAGTTAAAGATGCTAAGATTTGCACTGGGTGCGACGAGGATAAATAGGATTAGAAATGAGCACATTAGAGGGTCAGCTCAAGTTGGATGGTTGGGAGACAAAGTCAGAGAGGCAAGATTACATTGGTTTGGACATGTGCAGAGGAGAGATGCTGGGTATATTGGGGAAGGATGCTAAGGATAGAGCTGCCAGGTAAGAGGAAAAGAGGAAGGCCTAAGCGAAGGTTTATGGATGTGGTGAGAGAGGACATGCAAGTGATGGGTGTAACAGAACAAGATGCAGAGGACAGAAAGATATGGAAGAAGTACAACTGAGACGTCAGCATTACGTGGTCAATTGTTTTGCTACTAAGATTACAAGGTGCAAAACTCAAGGCAATGTGCTTGGCATTTGGGTGTTGTAGGGTTGGCCTCTAATGTTAACCTAAGATTTCTTAGCATGATCAATAAAATCTTAATCTACAGATTTGCTAGGTATATACACCACAATCATCACAGCAAGTGAAACAGAAATGCTCAAAATAATAATCAAAAACAGAATATAAAGATGCTTACAACTCTGTGACATCCTCAAGGACCATATCTGAAAATATAAATTAAGGTAAAATGCAATTTGCAAGTATTCACCAAAAATGTAAAAATGAGTAATTAGTTCTTCTGAAATACTTCCAGGAAATAATTGGAGGCTCCAACCTATTCTTTGCACTGTAGATAGTAGTAGCCAATTTCTTATTGTGCCTATTTTATTGTTGCAATTATTTTAATCACCAAACACACAGATAAATCAAATTGATCAAATCTAATCAATACCTCATTTAATCAGACCACATACTTTTCATAGCGCGTTTTATTTACGATGTGTGGCATGAACCCCGGCCGGGACGCCCAGGAAGACAGGAGGAGGGTTCATTCCTCTTCCAGACCGCGAGGTTGTGTTGGGAGCCACGGGTACAGGGCTTGGAAGCCCAACCCTGTAGGGGCCTGTGGCCACCGCCAGGGGGCATCCCCGTGCCTGATGGACCCTGGACCCCAGCACTTCCGCCACACCAGGAAGTGCTGGGGGGAAGAAGAGAGGGAACACCTGGAGTGCATCCGGGTAGACAGCCGGCACTTCCGCCACACTGGGGCGTGTCGGGTGGAAGATTGCCTGTGCACACCTGGAGCACATCTGGGTATGAATAAAAGGGGCCGCCTCCCTTCATTCGAGGCTGGAGTCGGGTGAAAGAGGACGAGGTCTGGAAGGAGACGGTCTGAAGGAAAGGCGTTATGGTATTGGCCTGGACTTTGGGGGAGTCTGTGGGTTGTGTGGCACAAGACTTTGTAAATAGCTGTACAATAAAAGTGTGTTGGGTGACAAAACGATGTCTGCCTGTCTGTGTCCGGGCTGTTCTCCACAGATGTCTGATGTTATTAGGAAAACTCAATTTTATATCTATAAGAAATTTAACAGTAGCTAGTCTGGCAATACTGGTTTAAAATAAGAATGAAATCCTTACCTAAAATATTTTTTTAAATTGAACTAAATTGCTTTTTCAAACTCATTATATGCTTTAAACAGATCTCAGGTAACTAAAGTTAACTACATTTAGAATATCTATTTTCTAGATAGTTACTTTTCATTTGCACTTGCAGGTTTCCATCATTTTGCTTTAAAACAGATTCTGTATTTAATAACAGAATCACTCAGGTGGGCAATATAAAGGAAATGTTTTAAACTTAAACATAAACTATTGTCTGTTTCCAAGTGGACATGTTTCATGTAGCAGAAAACATTCTTATAATGAACACTAATAGAACTGGTAAGATGTTAGTGTCCCAATGTTTCATTTGATCATGGAAAAAAAAACAAAATGTTTAAAAAAAAACCAAACAAACGAACAAAAAACAAAAAAAAAACAGTGGGGATCACAAGCACTGCATCTCTGGACTGAGAGGAGTCAGTTGAAGCAGTCTGGGCCTATAGTCAGAATGCCCCAAAATTGTCTACCACTTTGGGTTTACAAGGTATTGTTATAATATTGTAATAAAACCATTTTCATTGACTGTGGAGATTTTCTTTAACTTTTATGGCTTCTAGGTGGCATACTGAAGCAGAAGGAAATGTCTTATAATACACAACTGCTAGACTTCATTATATACAGTACTGTGCAAAAGTTTTAGGTAGGTGTGAAAAAATGCTGTAAACAAAGAATGCTTTCAAAAATGGAAGTGTTAATCATTTATTTTCATCAATCAACAAAATGCAGTGAATGAACAAAAGAGAAATCTAAATCAAATCAATATTTGGTGTGACCACCCTTTGCCTTCAAAACAGCATCAATTCTTTTAGGTACACTTGCACACAGTTTTTGAAGGAGCTCAGCTGGTAGGTTGTTCCAAACATCTTGGAGAACTAACCACAGATCTTCTGTGGATGTAGGCTTCCTCACATCCTTCTGGCTCTTCATGTAATCCCAGACACACTTGATGATGTTGAGATCAGGGCTCTGTGGGGACTATACCATCACTTCCAGGACTTCTTGTTCTTCTTTATGCTGAGGATAGTTCTTAATGACTTTGGCTGTATGTCTGAGGTCGTTGTCCTGCTGCAGAATAAATTTGGGGCCAATCATGCGCCTCCCTGATGGTATTGCATGATGGATAAGTACCTGCCTGTATTTCTCAGCATTGAGAACACCATTAATCCTGACCAAACCTCCAACTCCATTTGCAGAAATGCAGCCCCAAACGTTCAAGGAACCTCCACCATGCGTCACTGTTGCCTGCAGACACTCATTATTGTACCGCTCTCCAGCCCTTCGACGAACAAACTGCCTTCTGTTACAGCCAAATATTTCAAATTTTGACTCATCAGTCCAGAGCACCTGCTGCCATTTTTCTGCACCCAAGTTCCTATGTTTTCGTGCATACTTGAGTCGCTTGGCCTTGTTTCCACGTCGGAGGTATGGCTTTTTGGCTGCAACTCTTCTATGAAGACTACTTCTGGCCAGACTTCTCCGGACAGTAGATGGGTGTACCTGGGTCCCACTGGTTTCTGCCAGTTCTGAGCTGATGGCACTGCTGGACATCTTCCGATTTCGAAGGGTAATAAGCTTGATGTGTCTTTCATCTGCTGCACTAAGTTTCCTTGGCCGACCACTGCGTTTACGATCCTCAACATTGCCCGTTTCTTTGTGCTTCTTCAAAAGAGCTTGAACAGCACATCTTGAAACCCCAGTCTGCTTTGAAATCTTTGTCTGGGAGAGACCTTGCTGATGCAGTATAACAACCTTGTGTCTTGTTGCTGTGCTCAATCTTGCCATGACATGAAACTGTCTTCCACAACCTCACCTTGGTAGCAGAGTTTGGCTGTTCCTCACCCAGTTTTAAGCCTCCTACAGCGGTTTCTGTTTCAGTTAATGACTGTGTGTCAACCTACGTGTGACATTGATGATCACTAGCACCTGTTTGGTATAATTGGTTGATCATACACCTGACTATAATCCTACAAAATCCCTGACTTTGTGCAAGTGTACCTATAAGAATTGATGCTGGTTTGAAGGCAAAAGGTAGTAACACCAAATATTGATTTGATTTAGATTTTTCTTTTGTTCGCTCACTTTGCATTTTGTAAATTGATAACAATAAACAATCATTATTTATATTTCTGAAAGCATTCTTTGTTTACAGCATTTTTTCACACCTGCCTAAAACTTTTGTACAGTACTGTATACATTATAAACACCATGATCAGTAAGTAATGCTATACCTCTAAAGATCTGGCATACCCACTGTCACAAAGCATCCCCTGCTCCTGTGTTGTTCATTCAATACTTATCATACTACTTTTTCAGATTACATAAAAAGTTGAATATATACAGATAATATATAATTGTAACAAAACACTGTATTTTAACGGGAAATTTAACTATTTAATCTAGTAAATTCTAGCACTTTCTTTTTATTCATCAGGAATAAAGCACACTTGAAGATGCTACAGTCACAGGCAAATTCTACATGCTGAAAGAAAGATGGGAAGTGAAAATGAAGTTTAAAGTGGATTAGTTCACTACACCTTTGGAATTTACCTTCACAAAGTTCAGAATGCCACTTCTCTTATTATAAAAGATGTGGTACAATTTTATATTTAAAAATTTGTTTTTGCAGTTATAGCACATGTTAATTTGAAAACAGCAGTGTCAGATCAGGGGGAGCGAGAATGTGACTGAGAGAATAAAACTTTATTTAAAAAAAAAAAAATTAAAAGCAAGCTAACTATTGCAAGTATCATAAATTTACACCGGCTGTTACAGACTCAAATCAAATGTACATTTTTATTCTAAAATAGTAACAACAAGAGCAGCTCACTACTTAAAATGGTTGCGCTCGAAATCAAACGGTGACCTCTTGATTATGAGTCATCAGTTCTTAGCGCTGCACCACCCGAGTTGTCGTGTATGTGTCGTACATTTCTTTTTCTAGAGTTATATTCTTGAAAAAAGTGCACTTGTTTTGTTATACTTGTACCTTTTGTGAAAATGTTTATTTGATATTTGGACTTTAGTCTCCAAACATTATATACTTCATGTCTACTTTTTCTCAATTATTACTAATTTTTAGTTATGTGTTCAACAATTCCTGCCTCGCATTTCATCCTACATTTACACAGATCGCTGTAGACATGGAACACACATGAAATGTATGTATTCCAAATGACAATATATTATTTACCCTATACAACTCTAGGCACCTCACACGCAGATAAGGAGCTTTGGCTTGAGCTGGGTGAACTTTTTGCCTGAGTTGAGCTCCGTCAATATAGCAGGCTGCTTGCGCTGATCAACACATTTACAAAACAAAAGACGCTGATGGAGAGATGTGAAGGAATTTAAGGTGGGCCAGGATTACGAGTTTTTTTTGTAGGCTTCAGGGATTCCAGTGTTAAGCTATTCCAATCTGATTGAACTTTTGACCGACCTAAGCTCTCACTCTCAGAGAATTATCCTTCTTGGTGATTTCAACATCCATATTGACACCCCCACATCTAAACTGAGAAATGAATTCCTATCCTTACTGGACTGTTTTGACTTGACACAACACGTTGATTTTCCCACCCACTCTGGTGGATATATATTGGATCTGATCTGTACTTCTGGATTATCTGTTGCCAACATTTACAGCAGTGATTTGGGACTCTCTGACCATAAAGAAGTACTTTTAACTGTCTCATTATCTCTCCCTTCTCTTATCTGTAAACGTCAAATTTCTTACAGAAACCTTAAAAATCTGTCCCTCTATCCTTTCTGGATCCATTTCTGATCTTTTACTGTCTGCACTTATTCCGTCAACACTAGACAGTCTTGTTGACCACTGTAACACAGCTCTTCATTTAACATTAGATAAAACAGCACCTTTAAAACATAAGGAGGTTTCCTTTAAGCGTTCAGCTCCTTGGTATATTTCAGAATTGCGATCTATGAAAGCAGCGGTCCGACACCTTGAGAGAATGCCACGTAAGACTGGCCTCACTGTTCATATCCTGACTTTCTTTGACCACCAAAGAGCTTACAGAGAAGCACTAACTGCTGCCAAGAACACCCATTATGGCAGAATAATAGAAAGTGGCCACGATAACCCAAGGGTTTTGTTTTCTGTACTTAATAAACTACTTGAACCTGCATCTGGCTCACCTACATCTTCTACTGAAGTCTGTGAGAAATTCCTCAACTTTTTCCGTAACAAAATTAAAGATCTAAATAATTCAACTAACATAAATACATCATCTGCTTTGTGAGGGATGGCCGGCCTGTCATCCTGGCCAACACCCCCAGGCTGCCAGATGGAGCACTCCCTGCGGTATAGAGGTTCCCTGAATTCCAGCAGGACCTCATGGACCTTGAAGTTTTTACAACCAGCCCTGCTGGATACCATGGGGACCTTCAGGAGACGCTGTAGGGAGGCTCAGGGAATTCTACATGCCCTATAACCTGGACGTACGTCATAGGCAAAGCGACAAGGGAAATGACGTGCTTCTGGGATGAAGAAGAGAATTTTTATCTGACCCAGAAGTGATAGGAGATCACATGGACTGAGGGACTGGAAACACTTCTGGGTCAGGGAATATAAAAGAACTATGGGAAATCCCAGAAGATAAGCTGAGCTGGGTGGAAGGGTGGCAACGCATCTAGGAGTGGAGGATTGTGATTGTTGATTTATTAAGTATTGTGGAGAAGAGGGTGCTTTGTGCACATTATTATTATTATAATAAATTCAATTATTGGACTTTTACCTGGTGTCTGACGAGTGGTCTGAGGGTTCAAGGGGACCCTTAAAACTGTCACAGTTTATATCTCTTCCTGTTTTCCCACTCCATCCAGTTCCTTCTCCAAGTTCTCACCAGTCACATCTGCGTTTGTTAATAACCTGCTTTGTAAGATGAGGCCGACTACTTGTGTACTGGACCTCATCCCCAGCACACTACTCAAATCCTGCTTTCATGCCATAATCCCAACTGTTACAACAATAATAAACTCATCCCTTGACACAGGCTCTATGCCGATCACTTTTAAAATCGCTTCTGTAACCCCTATGTTAAAAAAGTCTGGTGTTGATGCCGACAATCTTAACAACTTCCGGCCTATTTCCCACTTATCTTTTCTGTCAAAGGTTCTTGAGCGTGTTGTAACTTCCCAACTCACCAATTACTTAACCTCTAATAACTTGATGGAACCCTTTCAGTCTGGTTTTAGGGCACAGCACAGCTGTGAAACTGCTCTGCTATGGGTAACCAATGATTTTCTTATGGCAGCAGACTCTGGAGAAACCAGCATATTAATCATATTAGACCTCAGTGCAGCATTTGACACCGTCAGACATGACATTCTACTTTCTAGAATGGAGAACATGCTGGGTATCTCTGGCACTGCCCTCCAGTGGTTCAAGTCCTATCTGACTGATAGGCAAGAGTTTGTTAGTCTTGGCAACAGGAGGTACAGCACAGCTCCAGTCATACAAGGGAGTTCCTCAGGGCTCTGTCCTCGGTCCTCTGCTTTTCTGTATTTATATGTTCCCCTTGGCCATATTATTCATAGCTATGAACTGGGTTATCATTTCTATGCAGACGATACTCAACTCTATTTTAATGTTAAAAAGTGGAACTTCATCAGAGCTTTCTCAGCTCACAACTTGCCTCAGTGAAATTAAAACCTGGATGGAGCAGAACTCTTTAAAATTAAATTGCAACAAAACTGAACTCCTACAAATTGGGACTAAAGTGCAACTTAATCAAATGAGCCCCTTCCCAGTCCATCTTGGTGGTGATCTCATCAGACCTGCCTCTACTGCAAAGAATCTTGGTGTCATTTTTGAGTCCTCCCTTTTTTATTCCACCCATATAAACCACATTAAGAAACTTTCTTACTTTCATCTCTGTAACATATCCTGTGTTCGCTCATTCCTCTCCTTTTCTAATGCTGAGAAACTTGTCCATGCTTTTATCACATTCCGCATCGATTATTATAACTCGCTGCTGGCAGGTGCCCCTTCTAATTTTACATCTCAGCTCCAGCTTATTCAAAACTCAGCTGCAACAGTCCTTACACGGACCAGCAGCAGCGAGCACATCACACCCATCCTGCTCCGCCTTCACTGGCTCTCTGTGTCTTACAGAATTGAATATAAAATCCTACTAATAACCTACAAAGCCTTAAACGACCTTGCGCCAAACTACATCAGTGACCTTCTCCATCACTATGTGCCTGTCTGCCCACTAAGATCCTCTGATTCTGGCAATCTTGTTGTGCCCCACACTAATCTACACTCAGTGGGTGACAGGGCCTTCAGCTGTATAGCGCCCAGACTCTGCAATGACCTACCAAAATTAATCGGGTCAGCTGACTCCATGAATTCTTTTAAAAAACAACTCAAAACTCATATGTTCAGGAAGGCTTTTAGCTCTACTTGACTTTACAGCCCTTCTCTCAGTTTACCTTTATGTCAAGCTGCTCATGTAACCTGTGTGTGTGTGCTAGACCATCAATTATGTTGTCTGTCAGGCTTTTTTATCTGAATTTACTGTCTTAATCTTCTTTATTTATATGATTTGTACAATACTATATACTGTATACCCTGCCGTTCTATCTTAAGCTCTGTTAAGTGCCTTGAGCATGGAAAAGGCGCTATATAAATAAAATGTATTATTATTATATGTGAAGTGCTTTTTTTGCCTGTTAGCCAAAAGCCAACTTTAAAATTACTGTCCAAAACCTTAGTAGACTCATTTTTCTCTGAATGACAGAATGACTTAAAAATGGACACAACAACTACGATTTTTAAACGTGAACAGAATGTGTAGGCAGCTTGACCTGAGCTATAATAAATAATACTTCAGCACTTGACACTACAGAGGATTTTAAAATTAAGCAATGAGTAAGAAAGAGGATTCCTTTTGCAGACATGTGGTCAACGGAAATTCCTGCCCTGGAAATGCAGCCTCACTGCATCCATTATCTAATCTACAAACAAGTGCAATCTGCTCAAGGGACTAAACCGTCCTCTCTTTAGAATAAGCTTGAAGATTTTGAGGCAAACAAATATCTTCACAGTAGGATGAGTGAGATATTTATTAAGCGCTAATATTTTTCGTGCTAGTTATTCAAACTATACCCAACAGCTTACAAGTAGGATAAATGGTTTGGGCTGCTGTTGCCACTCAGTGCTGTTAATGTATTGTAATGCATTAACATGTCAATCATACTGTTAAACATCCACTCTCCTTGGTAAAAGTGAAACAAATATGGCAGAAACTGACACAACATTATTTCCCTTTTAACATACACATACACACCATACTGATAAAAATTAGATCTGTCTTCTAGAAAAAAGAGGGTATTTTTAAAGGATACTGACAAAATCATCAAACCCAAGTAGAGTTCCAACAATCTCTTTGTCGTTCTTCATAACAATGTGAATGCGAGATCCAATACATTTATCAACCAACTCTGCAAAAGGGGGAAAAAAAGATATTAGTATTATAAACATAAGGAAATCTTATGAAAGCTCAGGCAGAAGAATTTATACACAGCTACAACCCTGTGCATGCGGGCTGAGGTTGTAACTATGGAATGAGCTCTGGTACAGAATCCAAAGATAACTAGAATATAATAAAAATTCACTTAAGCATGTTAAAAAATTTATTCAGTAGTAGCTTACCTGAAAGACAATATGGTGCGTCTATTAGCACAAGTGGGCCAAAAAATTATAGGGCTGTTAAATTTTTTTATAGGAGAACTATCCATATTTGTACCGAAGCACTTACAATTCCAGTTTAACATATAAAGTAAATGTGCATGAAATTAGCAGCTCATCTGCAATATGTAAAATGTTAAATATGAACACATCATACAGTTACTTTTAGCATCCATCCATTTATCAAACATGCTTAATCCAATGGTAGAGTCAGCCAACCTGGGTAGCAACCTGGGAAAGATGCCAGTTCATTACAGTATACGGTTAATCATAATAGGAAATCTTAGGTGACAAACATGTTTACTTTTGATGTAGCGCAGCACCCTAGAATATTTTTTTGAGTTTGTTGTGAGAAATAAATAGTTTGGTTCATGTATAGTTATCTTATATATACATTTATTTCATGATTTTTATTTGCATCAACTCAAAGGAAACTGATTTACTGCTAAAACGTGGGGAAATGTTTATGAGTAGATTAATTTCTGTTCCACAAAGTAGTTATGATTGGGACTGGTTTGTTGGCAGGGCAAAGTGACTGTAAAAGAACAGTAAGAAGAATAAGTGTTTAAGGAAAACAATGACAGATGTGGGACTTCAAAATGACACAGTAGTTTTCAATGTGCTGGTGAACCGGTTTGGGTTTGGATTTGGCATTGGCTACCATGGGTTAGCATGGTCCACTAGTGTCAAAGAGATGAGCTGCTTAAACAGACCAGGAATATATTTTATATCTTTAGAGAATTACAAAACAGTGCCTCTTTATATTCTTAGATGCAGCTTGTTGGCAACAATAAGACTGTAAGTAAAGGATGTTTTTGTTATCATTTCATCTTTAAACTGAGCTCAAACATGCATTAACGACAGGAAGCTACCAATGACTCAAGTCACTTTAATGGTAAGACACATTCTTCTCTCTGTTGCTCCAACACATGATAATCATATATCCTAATCATCTTTAACCAACAATTTAACTCCTAGACGTTACTAGGTGTCAGAACCTGTAGAGGCCCCTATATGCATCCTCTGATCAACTATTTTTAAAATATAAAATTCCCTATTTTTATTTACAAGTTACAAACTTTACCAACCTGCCAAACTCACCAAGTCTCCAATGAAGACCTACTCTTTAATATAGTTTAGTTAGTGATGTGGAGACATTACTTGCCGTTCTCTTTAAGTTGCTCAAAAAGAACACTAACCCACTCCCTATAGCTCAGGATATAAAACTAGGACAATCTAAAACTGAAGCCTCTACAGCATTTGACAAGACATCATTAATAGCGTTCTAAAATAAGCCCGCGAAGGAACATTGTGGGTTCCCTGCTTTTCTTTACGTGCTTTAATACAATGGAGAATTGATCTTGTATTCAAACTGCTTGCACACTGGGTACTCAGCGAAGCTTTAAGTGTTTATTATGATTTAATGCAATTTAATTTGCAGTTTACTATACAGAGAAAAGGCCGTGTATGAAGTTAGTAGCATTCAGCGTTATTCCTGGAACGCTGTACTAACTGTGTGTAATAAACGCGCTAATTGTTTTGTTAAAAACGACAATAACATTTTTCTTTGAAATATTGACTCCCAATTGGCTAAAACTAAAACGACACTTTGTCCCACCAGTGGAAACTGAGCTCACTCGCGCTCTCTTCCCCGAGTAAAGCATTTCCGGCCAATCAAACTAAATTAATTTTCCTTCAACTTAGGCATTTTATTTTACCCACTAAACGTACAGCGAAGACAAAACACTGCTGCAATTTTGAGGACTTTGAAGAATTGCTACAAAAGAAACATCCTCCATTTAACTGTGCAGAATCGGACAGTTTTACATATACTCGCGAATAATCTTTACGTGCTTTGTTACACAACTAATGGTGTCACGGATTATTACACAAATGCAAGAGTCATAAATTAAATGGTTATAACTATTTTTAAGCCCGCGAACACGTAAATGTAAGGTAGAGCGACTTTTAGGAGCGCCTATTATTTCACTATATATTTAGGTTAATGCAGGAAAAACACAACCAAAGTTAAAACTCCTCGCTCGAGCTCTTTAAAACTCGTTTCAAAAGTACAACGTATGTTAACCTGCCTTTAATTATACTTACTCACCTAGCGGGAGCAGCTGCGAAGGATTTGTACTCTGCATGGTCGCCATGTTTGAAAACACTCAGGCAGTGTTAATCGAGTTAGGTTATATATGTTCGCGGGAGTCGCGAACGTAAGGCCATACCAATCGAGTAACGATACACGTCAGTGAGCGTGGCGAGCTATCCAGCTGCTGGACAGTTTTTATCCTATGACAGATCCGAGCACCTCAGACACTGTAAAGCCCCCGAAGAGAATCTTATTACACAAGCACAAGCATTCATTCTGGAAGGATGGAAAACTTTTGCCTGTTTATGTCATCAAGTTGTCCTTGCGTAAACTTTCAATCACCATTACTATACGATACTCTTGTCGACACAAAAACCTACCTTTATCTATTTTTTCACCTCTCATTTATTTTGAATTTCCTCATTGGATTAATAAAGTAGTATTTAATCTAATCTAATAAAGTTAGATAATTTCTTATTGCAGGTATAATACAACAGCAAATAATATGTTAATTTACCTTTAAAGTAGGCATTGTAATTCTTACTTTAAAGTGTTAATTTTAAAACACAAAGTGTGTAGCTTTTGAATTGTACGACCTGCATAACACCATATCGTCACGTTTAAGTAAATGTTTAGTTCTGAGGCTTGATAACGTCTGAGATTGCCGGAGAGTGGGCGGGGCCTACATAGATCACTGAAAAACAGGAGCGTCATCTGACGGGCCTCAGAATGTCTCACGTCGCTGAATGAGAGTTAGGCTTCAATGTGTCTCGTCTGCAGCTATTGGGGCGCCAGTGAGCACGCTCTATAAACCTAAACCTAAGCCTATAGGACACTGTGCAATGAATTGGAGTTCTGTCAAGGGCTAGTTCCTGCCTTGTGCCCAGTGCTGCAGGTATAGGCTCCTGCTCTCTGCAAACCCAAGTTAGGATTAAGCAGATTCTGTAAATGTAGTGTCACACCTCAACAAGTCACTGAAATGTATTGATGGACTCCACCTTTTTGTCAAATTAGTGTGTCAACTACTTTAAGGGAATCTATGTGCATTATACCTCCTTTCTGTAAGATCACACAATATGATAAAGACTTTCAAAATGAAAACTACTCTGTGATCTAAGAACAAATCTGGACAAGCATAATGTTACGATGCCATGTTTGTTAAACTTCATTGCTAGAGAACAGGAAAAACACTTTTGAATAAAGCTACTGCAAGACCAAATGTATATATGATTTAGTTACAGGTGTCTATGGCTGCAAATGAACATAATATTCATGGATCTACAATCTCCAATGGAAGAGGCATGAAGGAAACCTAGTATTTGTAAAATTTCATGCAGTCGATACTGCAGAAACTCTTGAGGGAATGCTAAGACTAATGTGAAACACTTTTTTTTTTTTTTTGTTCTTTATTTCGCCTTATACAATTTCTTGTATTAGGAATTTTGTTTGCCCTGTATGCTAGGAGATATGCATGACACTACCACATCACACATCACCACATCACCAATACTATAAATCAGGTGTGATCAGTTACATAGTGATATACGGTAAACTATGATATATACAATAATAAGAAAGCATGTCAGGTATAGTTGCTGTTTAAAATACAACAGCAAAACAAGTTACAAATGTAGCTCTGAACTATGGAATTGTTCCACAAATGAGATTTTACTTGTAGCAGAAATACTGGATTCAAAGTTTAAGGCACTTTTAAAGATTACTCACAGAGGAAGATTGGATACTTGTGTAAAATGTATAGAAAGGAATAACTTAAACCTATATGAGATATGCTTTAAAATAAGGCAGCCTGGTGGCAAAGTGGTAATGCAGCTGCCTCTCAAACATTATAGGTCCTCCCTTGGTGGATTTGGAAAGTTCTACCTGGTTCCACATGGGTTTCCTGTAGGTGCTCTGGATTCCTCCCACTTTCCATAGACATACAAGTTAGGGAAATTAGTGACACTGTTTGGTGTGTGTGTTCACCCTGCGATAGACTGGCACATTGTTCAGGGTGTGTTCCTCCCTTGTGCCCCAAGCTAGGTGGGTCAGGTTCCTGTGGCTGAACCTGGTCTGGATTGAGTGAGTTAGAAAATTACATGTTATAAAATAATTTTAAAACCTGACATAAGCATTAATCTAATTCATAAAAGGTATAGGTTATTATTTAAATCATAATGACATATTTATTAAAATGAAATTGAACTAATCTACTAATGTGTTATGAAACACGTTAATAAATATTCAGTAAAAAACTGACAAAATAATAGAAACATAACAAAAAAAATCAGGTCCAGCAGCTAGTATTAACTCCATGAATGAACCAGACTTGAAGTTGGGAAATGCACTGTTGAAAGGGAAGTTTCTCTTATGTGAATTTCCCATTGGGATTAATAAAGTATCTATCTATCTATCTATCTATCTATCTATCTATCTATCTATCTATCTATCTATCTATCTATCTATCTATCTATCTATCTATCTATCTATCTATCTATCTATCTATCTATCTATCTATCTATCTATCTATCTATCTATCTATCTATCTATCTTATAGTGCTGCATAAAAGCCACAATGGTAATAAAATAACAATAGCAGCAATAAAAAAATAATTACAAGACAAATTCTAATTTCTACCTAGTTTGTAATAAGTAATCATTTAACATACAATGCACGCCAGACACATCTAATAAACACCATTATTGCATACACCATTGAAAGTTGACAGAGTTGAACGTAGGTGCAGCTATTGGGATGTTCCCTTGCACCCACTCACTCTCTTTCTCTCTCTCTCTCTCTCTCTCTCCCCAAGTGCTCTCAGTATACCATCTATTATCTTCTACAAATGGTGTCAGGGTAGGCAAAAATTCGGAGAGTAATGTAATTCAAAAGTCCTAAGGTTGGGCAGGTCATCAGTTGTAGAACTCCAGAGTGTCTGAATGACACAGTGTGGTAACATTATAATAAACCAATCAGTGTTTAATTAGGTGCTTCACCGCACTTTTGTTAAAAATAAACACACAACTCTCTTAGTGCTTCTCCTAACAGAACCCAAACTAAACTGATAATAACATAATAAGAAAAAAAACAAGAATATATACGGTTACAGTCTCAGAAATAACAACAGCATATGTCTAACAATGAACAAACTGCAATGGCTAAGAGAAATCGGTGTTTCAAGGTGAAACTCACTATTGTGTCTTTGTACAAATTCAGATGGAATGCAGATTAACAACAGGTTTTGTCTTTGTATATTAAATATAACATGAACAGTTGAACATTCCACAAAAAAAAAAAAAAAAAAAAATTAAAAAAAAAAACCCCACAGCTTTCTGGCTGTCAGTCTCAATCCTTCTCTGGACCAAACCCCCATTTCTCATCTGATGCAACTTCCTCAATTTCCTCTTTTATATCCTGTCCTTTGACCTTTCAAACTTTATAGAAAAAAACTTGGCTTAAACTGATACTTTCTTTATATTGTATATACAAACAGCCATCTATCCATTACCCAACCCGCTATATCGTAACTACAGGGTCATGGTGGTCTGCTGGAGCCAATCCCAGCCAACACATGGTGAAAAGCAGGAAACAAACCCCTGGCAGGGCGCCAGCCCACCGCAGGGTGCGCACACACACCAAGCACACATATACAAACATAATTAAGTAAAAAGATACATTTCACATAACCAAAATGATTTCAATATAGACTTTATAGTTGTTTTTCCCAAACATATCACTCACCATCATAGACAGATGGACAATTCACAATTCCTAAATGCCACAAAAGGACATCCTCGTAAACGACTACAGAATTGAATCAGCATGTCTGAAAACCACTGATATTCACGGACAGTGCACAAAGATGCATAACTTGGTGTAAGGAGCTCTAAACCTGAACCCATGAGAAGCAGAAAAAAGGAATACGGGCTGCAAGACATCGTTCACCCCATTTCCTTCAGACAGAATTATGTTTAGAGAAAGCCAAATGATGTCTTTAACACACATTTCTTGCCAGCGCTTAAATATGGTGCAGATTTATAATGGTAGTCATTAGTTCCACGATGACAATGAAGCCATACACACACTGATAAACTAACCCAAGTGTGGTTGCATAAATACCAGGATGAACTCAAATACTTTCCATCGTTTCACAGATCACCGGATCTAAACATAACTGATACTTTATGGGAAGTTCTTTCAGTTCAGACCGCAAAGGGAATTTCCACCTGCTTAATCCCACAAAGAACTGGAGCCTCTTCTTCTTGATAAACGGTGCCATATCCCACTACACAGTCCAGGATTTGTATGACAGCAATCCAAAAAGGACTGAAACTGATCTAAGGGCGAAGAGTGACCCTTTTGCTAATCAGGTTCTGGGTAATATATTGTTAGATGCTTATGTTGAATTTCTGATATAACATATAAAGACCAGAAACAATCGTAGTAATTAACCAAAATACGACTAAATACAGTAATTTCAGTCTAAAAAAGCCTAAATCAGTGGCTGCAATGAGTGCGTGGGAACAGATTTCAGAATCCAAAATCCTTACCGATCGACCCTGCGCTTCTGTAAGCTGACCTGGATCCGACAGACAAGTGCGCGGGCGCGGCTGGTGACGTCACTCTAGCGAGGCGGAAGACAGCTCCTCTTGCGTACAGGGCGCGCGTTGTTGTGGTTTGATGAGCTGCTGGAAACCAACCTTCCTTTTCAATCTGTAATAATATTTATCTTTATTATTTTTCCTGAAGAAATCGCCAGCTCAAAAGAAACGGATACAGAGTAAAAATCGATCGTAACAACAAAAGAAAATAAACGCAACTGGTTCCATGGAGTCTCATGGTAAAGAAGAATCCAGGGGACCTGTTCTGCATATCGTAGTGGTGGGATTTCATCATAAGAAGGGCTGTCAGGTAAAATACGGGAAGCCATGGGTCAGGGGAACTGTTTATCTGTTTATGAACAACAGAAAAAAACTGTAACATGCTTGGCATAATATGTCACAACCCTGGGGATACTAAAAAATCTCCTTATGGATCGGTTCTGTTGGATCATTGATTATTCTGGTTTACTTGTTTTACACAACGCAGTATTGTGTAAATAAAGCACGTCAGCCATCATAAACATTGTAAGAGAACCAATGCAGTGAGGCCATAGCCTTGTCAAAATATTCTTTACGCGATTGATTTCATGCCTACCATGAATCACATGACTCACGTGTACTGTTTTGTATCAAAAGTCGTTAAAGCAGAAACAAAAAAATAGTCGATTAGCCTTTGATTGAAGTTTCACGGGTTGCAAGGAAAATAGTTATCTGCCTGTGATTGCATGTACAACTAACTCAACGACTAAAAAGTGAATCGTCTGGTATGGGAGCAGTAAAGGTCATAATTCTGTTTTCGTAATCTTCTCTTTGAAAAGTATGGCTTCGAGCTTTATTATTGTTATCATTATTATTATTGATGAGCGATCTGTCATTTCTGCTCGACGAACGATTATCCAACCGGCCAAGTATCCATCCATTTTTCTATCCCGCTTATGCACTGCAGGTTTGCTGGGATAAATAATAATTGTCATTGCCTACCCTAGCAGTCATCGTGCGCAAGGAAGGAACAATAATTGGACATGGAGCCAGTCCATCGCAAGGCGAACACACAGAACGCCAATTCACATAACCTGCACGTCTTTGGATCTTGTGAGGAAATCGATTAGACTAGATTAATGTGTTTTCGACTGTTTATTTAGACTCATAAAGATCTTGTGTAAATACTGAAGATTTGAAGAAAATATAGAGAATAGGAAAGCTTTAGGTTAATATACCATTTTATTACTAATTGAATAGGTAAAACATCGAGACTGGGACCACAAGGTTTGTGAGTTTGTTTTTCATTCAGTTCATAGCCAATCAATTCAGCTTACTGCCACCATTACTTAAGGCAGCATTAACAGGGACAGCACAGGAGAAAATAAAATGAAAGAGTGCAGCACACAGTTTTCCTCAAAAGCAGAGACAATACAAATGGTAAAAAATATAAATAGATATGCAATACCATTAGATATTCAAACAGCACATTTCAGCTTTAACCACACAAAAGTTTACCAGATGGAATAAATCTACAATTAGAGAGTTCAAGTAACCAGGCTTCAGATATCTCAGAGAGTTGTGCTTTTCCTACAGAGTATTCAGTGGGATGTCATTATGAAGCATACTTTATATAGTATACATTTTTTAAAGTACAGTACTAGATATTATTAGGGAGATGCCTCTTAAACTACTAGTTATAAATTGTAGCACTGTCACAAGGGTGGTGTCATTTAAATTCCAGACAATAAGCATTGGTCGCTGTTTACTGAAATTAATATATTAATTCAGTTATAATGAAAAATGAAGAACATGCTTTTTTCCCCTCTGGACAGTAGCAAGTAATTTTTCTCAGGTATTGCTGGTTCAGTTTTATAGAATTACCAAACATACACTGAAATCAGAAAATATGATTACATGCAATAAACTAGACTGGGAAACAGGTCAATAAAATGAAGTTAATTTTATTTTATGAATTATTTCTTAAGCATTGATACACTATTGCTTGCTGCATAATTAATTATTTCGGCATCTCAGCTTCTTCTTTGAAATTAGGGACTGTGGTAAGAAGCATTAAGTGTATCTACTCAAGCTTTGATACTGGTGATCTGTTATTTATTTATTAGGTAATATGTATTATAATATGTTATATTGTTGTATCATCTAATATTGTTCAGATATTGGATAACAGAAGTCATGCTTAGTTTTGATGCGGGTTAATACTGATTTTTACCTCTTATGCTAGAGCTATATCCTACATTTTAATAAAGTGTTAATTTAAACTTCCCTTTATATTTCTACATATTTTAAGTTTCAATGTCTCTTCCTGTGTAAGGATGTTACACCCAGTACATTTTGATGATTACCCATCTTGTTATATTGTTTGTATTTGTTGGACCAGTTTACATGAAAGGTGGTATATTTTCTAAAGTATGGTAGGTCCCAGTAGAAGTATCTAGCTAACTATCTAGTTATACCTAGTAGCTCTGTAATTTTTTTTTCACACATCCATCCTTCTGTCCATTTTCTAGCTAGCTAGCTAACTTTTTACAGGTAACACCCATCTATCCATTTTATTCCTTTAGTATGTAATCTAATAAAGGGTTGTGGAAATGAGAATCACAATTATACACAAACAACAAGTCAGTGCAGAGTTTTCAGTTTATGTAAATAAGCAAGTTTTTGTGATGTAGGTGGAAACAAGAGTCCTTGTTGAAAACATGCAAACTCCATTGTGACATGGTCAAGATGAGAATTGAACCTTGGCTTGTGTACCTGAGATGTAGCAGTACTATTCACTGTAATGCTATTGCAGAATAGAAAATATTTGAAACTGCACAGATTCTTGAATGAAAACTTCCTATTATAGTTAATATCATTGTACAACTTATGGATAATATTAGTATTATCAACAAATATACTGTTGTTAGTAATACAAGTTTCATTGTATTTTGTACATGTTAAAGTAATGATTCAGTAAACCTATAATATTGTAGATGGTTTGATATTAGAAGGTAATCATTGCACATCATCTACTCTTTTTAGGGCTGCATTAAAATTGTAAGTTATGAAGCAAGTTTTTTCTTTTTTTGCCAAGAATATTGAACAAAGTATTCTTTTAAAATTTCTGTCTTTGCTTAGTCTACTCTTTTACATTTTGTCTCAGCTACTTATACTTAGTAGTTTGCTTCTCTAGAATTTTGATGATGTAATTTTCTGGTGGGTAAAGATCTTCAGAATAGCTGTTTTAATATATTTATGTTTTTATTAACTTCTTTTTACAACCCCTAGTATACATTTACATTTTGTCCAGTTAAGTTTTTTTATTCTTTTTATTTTGCTTTGTATCAAATTTCCTTTTCTGATACAAGTTTTACTTTTTTTTTGTTATTTTTAAAAGTGGACATGTTATATTACCTAAGATGTCGGGCTGAATTAATAAGGAGGCCAATTTATTAATCTCTACCTCTGAGTTATTGTGTGTCACTGTAGTGAGAAGTCAAGCAAAATTACACCTTTTATTGGCTAACTAAAAGATTACAATATGCAAGCTTTCAAGGCAACTCAGGCCCCTTTTTCATGTGTGTCACTGAGAAAGTCACTTAATCTGGCATTGTTAAAAATATGTAAGCAAATGTACTTTGATTTGTATGTTTGATACAAATTATTGTTTTAATGGAAAATTTTCTATAAATAGTATTGTATGCATTTACAAATATACAGCGTCTTGTACAGGTACTTGGATCTTTTAAAAGTTTTCAAATATTACAGAGTTAGAAATGATATTTACACATATTTTTTTATTGCCAACACACCTGCTCAGGGTAAAAAATAAGTTATTTGTTTTCATGTATCTTTAAAAAAAAACTCAGTTATATTTAGTAGTTAAAGAAATATGCACACATATGCCCCCTGGTTGCTCTGTATTTTTACACATGAAGGAGATTAATGTGTAAAAAATTTTTTTACATTATATTATATTTGATTTATCTGCAAGGTATTGTAGAGATAAAAATGATAACATGGTTCTAGTTCTACATTAATTATGGTTGTTGCATTGATTTGAATGAACTGTGGAGCAGTAGTTGGAAGTGTCCGTACAGCCTGAGAATACAACTTTACACTAGACATTATAACATAGAATTTTCAGAGACATGTAATCCAATTTATGGTCATTAGGGCCAGGGTTACTGGGTGCTAGGCATGAAATATCCTTGGACAGGGCACTTGTCACCGGACCCATGCATACATCTACACTCGCATGGAGCTAGTTTTGACTCACCAGTTAAACTAACTTGCATGTTTTTGAGGGTGTGGGAGACATGCAGACACCGGGAAAAAGTGCAGACTCACACGGACAAGCTCTGGACAGATCAGTGAGGCAGCAACTCTACCCACTCTGCCACTGTGCGGCTCTAGATACAAATAAATTGTTATCCAGTCTTCTAGTCATTCATTCTTTATCATGCCAACCTCATTAAAGAGGGTCTGGGACTAATTAGGTTTTCATTATTCAGCACATTAAGAAACCTCCTTAATTTTGCTGTATATCTAAACTGAACAATTATAGTATAGATTCTTTGGAAATGTGGTGACAATTGGTTAAATTGATAGCAGAAATAATGCTTAAATTTTGAGTATGCTCAGGAGTCAAGCAAAATGACTTCTTTAATTGGTGAACTAAAAAGATTACAATATGCAAGCTTTCGAGGCAATGCAGGCACCTTCTTCAGGCAAGATGTAACCACATCCATTATATCTTGTCTGAAGAAAGGGCCAGAGTTGCCTTGAAACCTTGCATATTGTAATCTTTTTAGTTAGCCAATAAAAGGTGTCATTTTGCCAGACTTCTCACTACATCCATAATGGCTAACATGGTATAACACTCTTGTACTGCAGAGTATGCTTATTTGTTTGTTATTTAGATCATTTTTCACCAAATAATAACTTTTTCAACTTTCAATTTTTATTGTATATCCTGTTTTTCACTGATCACATCATCACTAGTTGCCTAAGTTTGGGATCATACTAAACTTTTTCTCTAGAGATATTCAGTCGTAGCCTTTGTTTTCATAATCTTAGGGAATCCTGGACAGTCACAGTGTGTCTTTGGTGGACAGTCATTTAATGAGACATCCCCAGCGACTCTGTCATTGCACTCTGGGAAGAGCCACAGCAAATTTAAAAGCTGCTTCTGTTGTCTTAAGCCATAGCAGTGGGCACCCGTGTGCGCAAGAGTTGACAATCATTTGGTGCTCAATTGGAAGTCCAAAGTATGCAGTGGTGCTGCAAGAAATGAAGGATGGCAGGTATTTTGCATTCAAACATGAGGTATTTCACTATAAAATGGAAAAAGAAAAAAGACTAGCCAAGGCTGTCATATATTGAAAAAAATTGTATAGCCATTGACATTGTCTGACAGCATTTTAATTGTCTGTCAAAATGCAAAGAGCTTGAAATACTTTGAAATTTTGATGCTGTGCTGAAAATGTATCAGTGAGTAATGTAATCTTTAACCCCTGAGATGTATAGTTTTGTAGTTTGACATCGTAAAGGCAATGAGAACCAGCAGCCTCATTAAGTCTGACATGCTGTCAGACCTAAAGTTGTGTTATGACATTTACAACTTGTACAGTTCATAAAGTTATGTGTTTTTCCCAGACTTGCGGAAGACAGCTTTCTGTCATCTACTGTTTCCAGTACACAGAAGAATTTATCATTTGATTACATTGATAAAACAGATGTGTGTTGTCAGCATACAAAAAAAGTGCTTTAAAAATACACCATATGTAACTGCAAATGGGAGCGAGTCAGTACGATCTTCAGACTAATACATAGTACTGTATTGTTATCATGATAATTATTATTTGATAAACATGAAGTAAACCACTTAAACAACAGTTATTGACAGTCTATTTGAATTCTTAAGGCTGTTTGGTAGAATGCATTGGTCAATAGTATCAAACGATGTACTTGCATCTTAAAGCATAATAGCAGTGCCACTTCCCAAATAAGAAATTTACTGACAGTTGAGGCAAATTCTGTCATGTGATCTGAAAATAATTTAAAATATTCTAAAGTTAGCAGTGCAGTTTTGATATTATAGTTTCTTATCGATTAGTTTCCTTGTTATGTATGAGTAATGTTAATCACATGTTAAAACAGGACATACAGGAGGATGTAAATATGGTGGAGGGTCGAAGACCAAAGAAATCAACAGTATAGTGTGATTTTAATTGGCATCTGGTGAGAAATATGTCTCTTACAAGATCTGTAAAAATGATCTCTGTTTGTAAAGGATTAGAGCCATGATGTTGGAGCACCTGAATCGAAAGCACAACAGAAGAGTGGTAAACCTTCTCCCACTCATATTTGGGGATAATCCAGCAGCATTTTCAATGTCAAACTATTGTGTTTCTTGTGGATGCTCAACAACTCCTTAACAATGCATAATCAGGGTCAATAATAATATGCAAAACCTCTTTTGTAAAGTATATTAATGATGATGATGGCTGCTGCACTGTAAAGAAAAATGTGCAAAATCCAGTTCATCTTGTAGTCTTTGCTTCCATCTAGTGGGTATAATCAAGCAGTGAACTCTAGGAAACTTTAGTCAACACTTTTCAATGATTTTAGCTTTCCAACCTTTATTGTTGACAGCTGCTTTGAAATTGTTAAGCTTGACCTTAAGGTTTATTACCATCCTTGTTGCTTGCACTTTTTGGAAAATATAATCCATCTATCTTCCAAACCTACTTTTCCAGAGCAGTATTGCAGGAAAGCTGAAGCCTACCCCATGAAGCAGTGGTTGCAAGGCAGGGACAAGCACTGGACATTTTAGAGCATACTTGTTGTATGGTTGAGAAGGAGAATTGTGCAAGAAAAAGCTCTGAGAAGTTTCTGTCATTTACCGTTTATCAATTTGGTCATTAAGAACAATGACCATAATTCAATCTTTGCCTACCTTATTGGACAAACATAGACTTATGTCCACCAAAGGAACCAATGCGAATTATCAATTTCTTCCTTTATAATCTACTATCAGCTCTGGATTTCTACTGTCTGTCTCGCTCTACATCAGGAAAGCCTTGGGATTAATGTTTACTCCATAAGAGGAAACCCGTAGTTCCTAGATGTGACCTGCAACAAAACACTTGAGCAGCCCTTACACTCCAAGTGGTAATTAAACTGACAGACCATGGCAGGGAAAGACAACCCATAATGGAGCTCCACCTGACAGAATTGACTTCAGCCTCTGTAAAGAACAGCAAGGTGCACAAGTAGGAAACGCTTTACTTAAAGCAATGCATTCATCTTGTTGAAGAGAAGAGATAACTGAGCAGAAAATCTCATCAACCATATTTTATAAAGAAGACTACTGTGTGAAACCTTAAATAGTATAACTTCAGTGTACAGCTGTCCACCTCGGTGTGATCAAAGCCAAGACAGAGAAGAGCATTTGGACACAAAAAATACAGAGCTCACCAATCCTTCTCCTAGAGTTAACAATTCAGACCAAAGCATTGCCTCCATGACAGGGGATGACAAGAGCCCAACAAACTAGACCTGAATATCATTGCTTTATACTTTTAATTCCAAGACTAGCATAAACTGTAACATTGTAGTTGGGTAAGGCTACTGAATATATCAACATGTTTTTCTGATTGTTGGTATTACTGTACTTGAAAGTAATAACCAGTGTAATGAGTAATTGTTTATCTTTCAGAAGTTGTTCTCCTGAACGTCTTAGGAAATTAAACTCCCAAAAAAACCTTAAATTAGTCCACAGTAGCTACCAGCACACATTCATGCAGCAGCTTCAAAGTTGTGTGACACACCCCCCCACACCCTTAACAAAGGAGCAGAGGAGCTGTGAACAGACTCAACACACACTATCAAAACACACAGGTGATAGATAGACAGATAGATAGATACAAAGGATTTGTGTGTTCATATGGCTAAAAGATAACCAGAAGTCATACAAAAGCTTTTAAAAGCTGATCCTGAATAAATAATGTATTCTTGGGCGAGAATTTGTAAAGAGAAATTTGATTCATACATTTATGTCCTCCTTATATGACAAAGGGAGAAATAAAACAAAGCTGAGTTAGATTTTTGTATTTTTTTATATTTCTGCATCATTATATACATGTATATCCATCTTTTATTATCCTTATTTTTTAATAGTAAAGTGTTTTATTTTGTTTATTACAGAAAGCATGTTTGGGTTTTTGTAGAAAAATAGTCTTGTCTAGTCCATGTCCAAACCATAAACATAGAAATAGTTTTTTTTTAATTTATATGTGCCTTTAATAATTTATTGATGTTGTTCATAAACTAAAATTTTTAATTTTTCATATTTCTGACATCCCGACTTGAACACAAATTGAGACCTCCCACAGAATATTTTTTATTTTTTTTATTTGATTTGATATACTTTATTAATTTTCGTATTTTCACTAAAAAAAAGACTCATGTCAGTAATTGGTTAAAAGGCTGAAAACCGATATTTGTAGCCCCTGCTTTTCTAGGGTAATTTAGTTGCTGTGCTCCTTTGCACAAGGTAATATGGTAGATGAACCTGGGTTAGTCCTTTTTTTTTCTTTTGCAGCAAACTTCTGCAGTGTAAACAAACAGCAGGGAATGTAGGCTTATTTTATCAGTGAAGGAGAGGTGATTGGTATATTAACCCTTACATTAAAGAAAGTGAAGTAATAATCTGAAAAGGTGTCCTGTGCAAATAGACAAATGACAAGAAAAACTACTTTAAAGATTTCAGACATTTATTTTGTCCTTTAAATTAAAATGGGCACTGCTTGAGTTTGGACAGTGGGCTTGTTTAAAATGCAGAAGCTTACACTTTTAATTGGAAAAAGAAAAAATAAAGACAAATATGAAATTGTTGCTTAGTAAACATTTGACTGTTTTTAAAAGATTCATGCTGTGTTTATTATTTATTGCTGTGTGTCATACAGCACAAGTTTTGTTAAGAAACAAGTACTACATAATTATGTGTATCCGTGTTTGTATATAAAGTCTCCGATACGGTTTGCATATTTGTAGCTGGAAATCCACAAAGGCAGAAAATGAATCACGAATCTTAAAATAGGAATAAAAAAAACTAAGCTTTCAACTCCTATCAGGAGTCATCATCAGTGGGAAATGATTAGACATATAGGAATCCAAGGCAAAGTTTTTAAGCCCAAGTAACACTCGGGTTTAATTCTAAGAAAGTTAAGTGTTTTTCCTTTTTTAACATATGTGGACCTTTCAAGATTTGATCTTCATTTAAACTGTATCTTTAGATAAAGTTGAAATAATTAAAAAAATGAAAAAGATTAAATATGACATTTCCCTCTGTGGAAAAGGTAAGTACACCTTTGGCTGTAATAGCCGGTATTTCCTTCTTTGGCAGAGGTAACCTCAAGTAGGTGTTTCATATAACTGTCTATCAGAGTACCTATATCTAAAGTAGACATAGGGAGAACATACAAAAGTGAGAATATTCAAAATGTGTACAGTCAGGGACTAGTCTTTGGATACAGAACAGGATACTGAATGTGTTTGACAGTAATGCTAACCTCTGTGCTGCCCTGTTGTGGGATTTGAAAATTCTTCACTGCTCAAGACCGAGGATGCTGAGTTTTTTGAGTCTGTCAGGGAAAAATGTACCTTTTAGTTCATAGATGCCAATTATGGATTTTTATGTCTGTAATTTAGTTAGGACAAAGTCCCTATAGGGAGTTGATGTAGGGGCATAAACTACAGGTTTTAAAGGCATATCTGCAATTTATTGTTAACAATAACAATGGTATGGTACAGAATCATTTGTGCTATTTCTGTGTATTCTTTCTTTGTAGTTATTTCTTGAAGTGAGACATATAGGAATTTTGTGTGCAGCTGGGGTGGTGATTTACAGTAAGTTTAAGTTAAGCTTACAGTATTTATTTACATCATTGGAACATTTATGCTTCAGCTGCAAGTACACTGTATGACTGCTTGTTGAGGATGGATTGCTGTAATTCTTACACATGTATGTCTTGCAACAGACTGGATTTATGTCTCTTCATTGTGACATTTGATGTCATAAAAAAGTTCTAGCATGGAACCTTTGAGGTTGAAAAAAATATTCATTGTAATATTTAATTGCTTATATTTTAGTTGGCAAATATCTCAGGATATCTGATAGGATTTATTTCTCTTATATTTTTTCACATATTAAAACAGAATTTCTTTAACCATGAATTAATTTCACTTCAGATGTAAATGATCACCTTTGTACCTTATTCATTGAACATCTTTGTTTGTTTATGCAAACATGATATGCCTGAATCTGTCTGAAGTCAACAGATGGTTTTTTGCCTCCTTTAGCACTATGATGATATTTCTAGCATTGTAGGACAGTTGTAAGTGACACTTCTGCCCAGATTTCAGAACCTTGGTTACATATGATGTTTGATAACTATATGTTCAATTGTTGCTTATTTTTCTTATGTCTGTATTAGTTTTTTTTATAGGTGCTCCAGTTTCCTGCTGTTTCTCAAAGTCGCATGCAGCAGTTTTATTGGCAACTCTAACTAGGCCCTGCATGTTTATCTGAGTGTGTATATGTATTTGTATCCTGCTGTGTACAGTTCACAAGTGTGGGCACTCATTCCTCATGACTCTGTGAGTTGAAAAAAAGCAGATTCAGCAGCTGTGTGGCATAAATAATGTACTATTGCCAGCTGCATAGCACTAACGTTTAGATTTGGGAATTGACAGAAATATCATGGTATAATACTATTGAAATCTTTGAGTGGGGTTTGATAATATTGTAATATAATTCACTTCTATGCTAAATTGTATTGCAATTTATTTTTTGAGTAAGCAAAGATTTGATAATGTACAATTATAGGGAAAAAGTGGTGATTCAATTACATTTAGTAAGAAAAACTCTTATGTCAGTTCTTCCAAATTTTTCTGCATGACTGTCTAGGAAAAGGAACAAAAAACTGTCAGTTTCACAAAAAGTCAAAGTCCATACACATATGTGAAAGACACACAGACATGCTATTTAAATTTTAAAAGTTCTTGGTATTGTGCACCATTTAATCTTGAAGGGTATGAGATACTTACTGTACATTTTGGTACTCATGCTAGCTTCTGGTGCATATATTTTAATCTTGACTTTGGCCTTTAATTACTCTTGTAGATTTTCTTTTTTATGTTTAAGTACTGAATAGCCTTAACATAAATTAGTAAACTAGTCCAATATATAGATTCATTTAAAGGAGGAAGGTAGAGTCTTCTTATTTCCTGCAGGGCAGGTTTACTGTTATTTATAGTCCTTTTCTTACCATATCTTTTAATACTGATGCACTTTCAAAGTACAAAATGCCTTGGTAGTGTAAAATGCTGACACAGAGAATTTCAATACTTAGTGCCAGGGTGAATTAAATTATTGGATACTGTAAGCATTGAGCATATTTCATTAACCTATTGAATCCATTTTTTTTTAAATTCTGAAATGACTGGTATTTGGCCTGGACTCTAACAGAAAATAAAATGTGAGAAGATTTATAGATAGCACTGCGCCATTGGTTGTTTTAAAATCTTATATGACTGAAAATGAAATTTTTTTTGGTAGTTTTTTCCACACTTAGGAGTATATTTTCTGATTATTTTCTTATTATTTCATAACACATAAATTAATTGTTGTTTGATTTTTTGATAATATTAGTAATGTACTAGTAATGCAACTGAGCAAAATGACTCATAGAACATAATAGACTATTGATATGGACTACACAGGAAGAAAATGCAGCAGGAAGCTTTGTGCTGCACTGTTCATTGTTTCATGAAACATGGTTATAATGTCATTTTTTTAGCCTTTGCTTCTTATTTCTTTGGTTTTTGTCAAGTATTTGACCATCTGAGGGGCAAAAAAGACACTTTCATACACAGTTGGAAGCAACAACGTAACAGGTGCTGAATGAGATATTAAAGGTAACTTTAGAATCATTCCTCAAAAATGTAGACAGGTTGTGTGAATTACACCGGTTCTGGTTTTTAGGTGAGGCTTTAATGTTGCCAACGTGTAGTTTTACTTGGTCAGTTATAGATAAAAGCGTTAATTGAGCCGAAGTCCAAGTGTTTTTTTTTTTAAACTTGTATACAGTAAATTACTTTTGCGTATAATATTGTGTAATTTTTCTTCTAGCAATAGGATCAAACAGAAACCAGAAAAGGGTAGAGCTGATAGAAAAGAAAAAAACTAACTTTTTATAGATTACATCAAAGAAAGTAAGTACTTGTTATAGAGTTAATTACTAACCCTGGTGATGCTTCAGAACTGCATTTGTGTCACCCACATGATGTTTCTGGAACTAAGGAATTACTGGGATTATGGTTTAATATAAAAATAACAACAGTTTTATAGGTGGATCCCTTTAGTTTTCAAATGCCATGCCCATGTGATTTGTGCACTGGGCCTTTCTTTTTATGCCCATTTATTGAATAGCTTTTGACAAAGTCACAATGCTTTTTCTTGGCTAAAGATCTATGTAATGTATTAATCCTAATTGTCAGATTCAGGGTAGTAGATAAAATATATATCACTTAAATAAACTTTAAACATCAAATTATAGTATTTATTTTGAAGATTCATGGTTCATATTTAATTAATAAAAAATAGTTCTTTGCTGTTAACGTTGCCTTTGGAACAACACATTTGGAGATACCATCCCAGTGTTGTCTCTCTGCATCCAGAATGATGTCAAGGAGAGCAAAGGTATGAAAGTGCCGTCTGTCTATTAAAAATTAAACACACTAGGGTAGGATGCAAAATAGGGATAAAATGAAGTAGAAATTAATAGAAAAAAGGAGCCTGTTGCCTATCTGTGCTTTCTTATGGAGGTCTTTTTTTTTTCTTGAGGAAGTGGGGTTCCCACTTGTCTATTTACCAATTTCAATCAAGAACATTTCCTTTTCCTTCTAAGACTCTAACCCTTTTTTCTTGTCAGTGAGCTTGCATCATATACCTTTCTCCTAATTTCAAGTTGAATTAGTACCCTGGTGTTAGGCAGCTTAAACCCAGTCCTAGAGTGCATAGACACACCAAGATGAAAACCCCCCTAATAACTCCTTATGTCCCTTATACCCCTGAGCCTTCAGTATTTTTAGGCTGGATCTAAAGGTAACTTCCTTGCTGCACATATATTCTTAAGAGAAGCATGGTCACTCTCTGTCTGTCTCTCTCTGTCTCTCTGTCTCTCTCTCTCTCTCTCTCTCTCCCTCTCCCTCCCCCCCCCCCTCCCTCTCCCCCCCCCTCCCTCTCTCCCCCACCAAGTCAAGAAATGACTGATGCTACTTGCCACTTATATAAGAATGTCCTGGTTTTCTGCCAGTCTTCTCTGAGTTTGCCCTTAAATACTCAACCAGGCAGATAGAACAGCTGTGAAAAAGATATAAATAGATGATAAATAAAAGTTGTTTGTTATTTGTTATTACTAACAATTGTCTGTTCCTTTCTTAGTGTTGTACATGCAGTAGATTTAGTTTTTCCTTCTGATTTCATTGATTGTAAATTTGCTAATGTCCTGTTCAGAAAATGTAAACGTAAGTCGTATTTTGAAAATTATACCCAGAATCGATAATGTTATCAAAAATAACAGGATAATTGGATACATATTTGGCATTAGAAATATCTAATCTATTTTGCATATATAAAGTACAAAATATGATTAAAATATTTGTTTTTCTATAAAATTAGATTATTAATTTTATATACACTAATGGTTTGGGTTAACCTACCCTTACCCTGGTTTTATACTAGCCTGAAAGTGTCTAGTTTAACTTGTGTTTCATTACAAGGCACTCGTATTTCAAAGGCAGAGCAAGTAGTGATCTGTAGCATCTTGTTTTACAGGTTATCCAGTGGCTCTGGTAATTAGAAACCCCGGATGCCATGGTGGAAACCTGTGTATTTGTGATATCAGGTTTTAGACCTTTTCTACATACTCCATCTGCTTTATGCCAGCCTAATGCTAAAGGCTGTTGTCTCAGGCATTGAAAGACTGAATGTGGTTGTTAAGATGGGAGGATGCTCTAGTCTGTCATCTGTGGCTTTTAGATCCATATGTACACCTGCTGTTATAGAACAGCATCATCAATTGCAAAATCCCTAGTCTGAAATAACCATTGTGTCTTTTTTAGTTTAAATCAGGTTAGCTGTAGGCTTTATAATAAATACAGATTAATCATTTATAAATATGGTCTTGCATTCTTGAATATAGGGAATTTAATTGGAATTAGTTTTGTATTAATGAATTATGTATCACATAGCACTGATTTGTTTGTTTTTATAGACAACTCTAGAGTATATGGATTTTTTGGAATTGTTTAGTTTAAGGATGATTCATTTACCATAATCAGAGGTGTACAGGTATAGTAGTGGTTATAACTTTAAGTAAAGTCTAGCACTCAAAATGAGCCTAACTTTACTTTTAGAATGCAGGCTATTGTATTTTTCGTTAAACTGGTATCCCTTTTTTCTGGTGAAATGTCATCCACATATCTATTTCTTCTTATAGAAAAAAATTACCTCCTACTCTTCACTTTTTAGTTTACTTCTTTAGATTTTAGAGGTTTGCACAGGTTGTCATATACATGGATAACCATTCAGAGAGGCAGTATTGAAATACTGGAAATTTTCTATGTGTACTCCATCCAGAGAGGTTGTGGGGAAAATATATGCAAAGGAAAAACTTACTGAGATGTTCCAAGTGCTTGTTGACCACAGCAATGCAAGTGATGATGTGTTAGTGTTGACAAGAAGTAAGATAATGAGTGAAGATACAGTTGTTACTTTCTTCAGTACAGGTAAGGGTGTAGAATGAGCCAAAGCAAAAGTAGAGTTGAACCTTTACACAACAGGGTGCAGATAAAAATTCATGTTTGTGGTTGAGAGAGACAACACATGTGGTTCTCAGAACTGGGTTGTTTGGCAAAGCATTATGTATGCTCCTACAACTTCAATGTCTTCTGAAAGTATATTTTCCACTGCCAGCCTAAATGTTAACAAACTGAGAAAAAGACTTTCAACTTTTGAGACATTTATGTCTACAAAAGTCAAATTCTTTTTTTTTTCATGATTTAGTTACTTTCTATTCATTAATCCATGTACCCAAAATATTAAAATGAGTCAGAAGTAATACATGTCCCTACAGTTGAAGTACAGTCAAGTTAAGTGACTTTAGTTAGTGTCATACAGTGAGTAGATGTTGTAGATAGAATGGTCTAACTACTAAGCCATGCAGATTCTTTTGTTCAGTTGTTTGTACCCATACACTTTGTGTGCACATTTGCAAAACAATTCTTCTATTTTTATTTGTCATGCCTAAGTAGGTTCTTAAATCATTACAATGCTAGAATGGCTCATATTTAGTGCTTGAACACAGCTGCCAGGGACAGCAATGGTGAGATTTAAGCATTTTTTAACAGCAGTGCACACATACTGAAGAGTGGCTTGATCAACACAGTGTTAAAAATAGCATTGAATTATTAAGCAAGAAATTGTTTTGGATGATATTCGAGTTATTTTCCAAAACAAATTGTTCTAACTCTATTAGTAAATAATGCATTTTACAAATGAGAACTTATTCAGCCCATCAAGCCTTTTTGAATGCCACATATATACAAAATGTAATCATAATTTTAAATTATTTTTAGCAGAAAATTTGCTCTATTTGAGATGATGCACTTAACCATTATCGTCACCATATTAATATTAACCTGTTTTTCAAAAACATTAGATATGTCTGTAGTGGTTCTCAGCAATTGGTCAGTGCTGTAGATGGACAGTCATAGTAAGATATACCTTTGTGTACTCATAGAAAGGAGCTTACATTTTGAATTTATAATATTACTTTGATCATTTGTTTCTGGGTAATACAGCTGTGGTCAAGTAAAAGGACTGCAAGGCTCAGGAATAAGTCCTTGTTTAATTCAACAAAGGAAAATAAAGAAAAAATGAGCACTAAGGGTGTAAAGGTAACAGAAAAGTTCCAAAATGAAACATAAAGCCATCAGGCTAGGTATTTAGTATTCTCGGACCACCAGATAGGAGCTCTATCCTGTGGTGTGTTCTGTTCAAAAAGGAACTCCACCTTCCAGTGGTTTGTGAGATTTATGAACAGGGGACCGCAAGAAGTAGAGCCAGTTGCCTTCACTGGGCATCTTCTCTGCTATGCAGAGGAAATAGGAATAGGAAATAGAAGAGGAGATGGATAATGCCAGTGCCCCTAATTGACCCGCGGTGGTAATAGATAGATAGATAGATAAATAGATAGATAGATAGATAGATAGATAGATAGATACTTTATTAATCCCATATACCTCAGATGAGCCCAAAGAGTGATCCACAGACACACATGCGTGACAGAGCAGTGTAGTGATTAGGAGAGCTGTACTATGCATTGTTTCTAGGATCAAATCTTTCATGTTTGTCTAATATCTACATATTTATTTTCTTATGATTTGTGATTTAATAATAATAATAATACATTTTATATATAGAAAAGCAGCATACACTCGTGAGCTATATGCATCGCTAAGTTATACAAAATAAATGGTCATATTTGGGTTAAGCCATGGTAGATTTCCTGAGGTTAGTATTCTTCTCATAATGTTATCTGATATAGCTGATTCCAATTTGAACCAAAATATAATTTATGAAAATAATAACCACACATTACCCACTGGTGTTAAAGCAAAAATATATTTTACTATATTATATTTTTATATTTTATTTCTAACAATTGTAGTGTTAAATTTAATAGTGCCATCACATTACATGTATAAAATAGGGAAAAAAAAACTCATCCTGAAAGCATAATATACCAATATTCTAAACCACTGCTGATTTTTAAAATTATAATCATGATCTAAACTAGCTAGTAAGATAAAACAGTTCTTCATTTATATTCAATGTAGACTGAGTGAAAGTTAGCTTCTGGTTTATTTTTCAAGTGAAACAAAAAAAATATATATAATATTCAGTTCCATCCATATTTCAGTAAAATAGGTGAAAATGTAAATTTTTTCAGTTTGATTTATTTTATGTTCAAAACATAAAATGATTTAATGTTACTTTCGATTCTTCTGTGTTTGTGCAGATAAGCATATAATGTTATAATTAATCTATATATTCAGGCTTAATTTTATTATTTTGTTTCACTCTTACTCTAGTAATTACAATATCAGCTTGCATAACTATTGGTCTATCTACACTTACCTCCTTTTATTTTCAAATGTCAGCACTGTAAAAGCTTACTGACAAGTGCTTTTAGCCTGAGCTACAGAGGCTGAAACTGCAGATTCATGTCACAGGAACAAATCGTCACTGGATAAGCTGTGATCTAAATATTTTTAGTTTGACTCTGTATGTTGTAAGTTAAAATTCAGAGATACCTTTTCATGTCTAATGTCAAGTGCGTGCCAAATCACACATTTTTTTTTCTTCTTAAGTAGTCCTGAATTAGCTTCTTGTTTATTCGCTTTTAAAAAATTTAGTATTTCAGTGATTTTCATTATTAGATGTACCTGATCCTGCAACAGAGATAACCTTCAGGATGACTTTGGTTTTAGGAATTCGTAATTTTATCTGTTTAGAGAATATTTGCAAGTGGTCCATGACATCAGGTTATAATTAATAAATAACAATAAATCAATATGATTTTGACAGTTCAAAAGGTAGCAATAAGCAGATGCAAAGCAATATCTGTGTGCTTGCTAATTTACTGTAATGTAGCCCTAACTTGAACCTGAAACATGGAATATTTTTGTTGAGTGACCCTTATGCTGGTACAAAGAAAAGCAGAGAAGTTTATCTATTTAGGACTGGTTTCCACACTCCACTCAATGCTGCTCCAGCACTTAAACAAGTCTGTGCTGGATACGGCAGAGATATTAATTAATTTAATAGATATGTGACAGATGGCAGCAATAGCAATGACTTAGAATTAAAAATGCCACAACTATTAGGATGAATCCTATTAAACTATTCACTTTTTAAATATGACAAATGATGCTAGACATTTGCTCAATATATTGCAAGTTCAAACCAACTTCAGGTAAACATGTATGTTAAAATGACTTTGTTAAATGGTGCGACTCAAACCACCTACAACTGAACACCAGCAAAACCAAGGAGCTGGTAGTGGATTTTAGGAGGCCTAGACCCCTCAAAGACCCCGTGATCATCAAAGGTGACTGTGTGCAGATGGTGCAGACCTATAAATATCTTGGAGTGCAGCTGGATGATAAATTAGACTGGACTGCCAATATTGATGCGCTGTGCAAGAAAGGACAGAGCCGACTATACTTCCTTAGAAGGCTGGCGGCCTTCAACATCTGCAATAAGATGCTGCAGATGTTCTATCAGACAGTTGTGGCAAGCGCCCTCTTCTACGCAGTGGTGTGCTGGAGAGGCAGCATTAAGAGGAAAGACGCCTCACGCCTGGACAAACTGGTGAGGAAGGCAGGCTCTATTGTTGGCATGGAGCTGGACAGTTTAACATCTGTGGCAGAGCGAAGGGCGCTCAGCAGGCTCCTATCAATTATGGAGAATCCACTGCATCCACTAAATAGTATCATCTCCAGACAGAAGAGCAGCTTCAGCGACAGACTGCTGTCACTGTCCTGCTCCACTGACAGACTGAGAAGATCGTTAACATTTAACATTATACAAAGTTATTGTCTGTTTTTCACCTGCATTATTATGTTTCTTTAATTTAATATTATTTATTGTATCAGTATGCTGCTGCTGGAGAATGTGAATTTCCCATTGGGATTAATAAAGTATCTATCTATCTATCTATCTATCTATCTATCTATCTATCTATCTATCTATCTATCTATCTATCTATCTATCTATCTATCTATCTATCTATCTATCTATCTATCTACAGTGGTGTGAAAAACTATTTGCCCCCTTCCTGATTTCTTATTCTTTTGCATGTTTGTCACACAAAATGTTTCTGATCATCAAACACATTTAACCATTAGTCAAATATAACACAAGTAAACACAAAATGCAGTTTTTAAATGATGGTTTTTATTATTTAGGGAGAAAAAAAATCCAAACCTACATGGCCCTGTGTGAAAAAGTAATTGCCCCCTTGTTAAAAAATAACCTAACTGTGGTGTATCACACCTGAGTTCAATTTCCGTAGCCATCCCCAGGCCTGATTACTGCCACACCTGTTTCAATCAAGAAATCACTTAAATAGGAGCTGCCTGACACAGAGAAGTAGACCAAAAGCACCTCAAAAGCTAGACATCATGCCAAGATCCAAAGAAATTCAGGAACAAATGAGAACAGAAGTAACTGAGATCTATCAGTCTGGTAAAGGTTATAAAGCCATTTCTAAAGCTTTGGGACTCCAGCGAACCACAGTGAGAGCCATTATCCACAAATGGCAAAAACATGGAACAGTGGTGAACCTTCCCAGGAGTGGCCGGCCGACCAAAATTACCCCAAGAGCGCAGAGACGACTCATCCGAGAGGTCACAAAAGACCCCAGGACAACGTCTAAAGAACTGCAGGCCTCACTTGCCTCAATTAAGGTCAGTGTTCACGACTCCACCATAAGAAAGAGACTGGGCAAAAACAGCCTGCATGGCAGATTTCCAAGACACAAACCATTGTTAAGCAAAAAGAACATTAGGGCTCGTCTCAATTTTGCTAAGAAACATCTCAATGATTGCCAAGACTTTTGGGAAAATACCTTGTGGACTGATGAGTCAAAAGTTGAACTTTTTGGAAGGCAAATGTCCCGTTACATCTGGCGTAAAAGGAACACAGCATTTCAGAAAAAGAACATCATACCAACAGTAAAATATGGTGGTGGTAGTGTGATGGTCTGGGGTTGTTTTGCTGCTTCAGGACCTGGAAGGCTTGCTGTGATAGATGGAACCATGAATTCTACTGTCTACCAAAAAATCCTGAAGGAGAATGTCCGGCCATCTGTTCGTCAACTCAAGCTGAAGCGATCTTGGGTGCTGCAACAGGACAATGACCCAAAACACACCAGCAAATCCACCTCTGAATGGCTGAAGAAAAACAAAATGAAGACTTTGGAGTGGCCTAGTCAAAGTCCTGACCTGAATCCAATTGAGATGCTATGGCATGACCTTAAAAAGGCGGTTCATGCTAGAAAACCCTCAAATAAAGCTGAATTACAACAATTTTGCAAAGATGAGTGGGCCAAAATTCCTCCAGAGCGCTGTAAAAGACTCATTGCAAGTTATCGCAAACGCTTGATTGCAGTTATTGCTGCTAAGGGTGGCCCAACCAGTTATTAGGTTCAGGGGGCAATTACTTTTTCACACAGGGCCATGTAGGTTTGGATTTTTTTTTCTCCCTAAATAATAAAAACCACCATTTACAAACTGCATTTTGTGTTTACTTGTGTTATATTTGACTAATGGTTAAATGTGTTTGATGATCAGAAACATTTTGTGTGACAAACATGCAAAAGAATAAGAAATCAGGAAGGGGGCAAATAGTTTTTCACACCACTCTATCTATCTATCTATCTATCTATCTATCTATCTATCTATCTATCTATCTATCTATCTATCTATCTATCTATCTATCTATCTATCTATCTATCTATAATAAATATTGTTACCTTGCTACATTTAAGCATACAACATTACTCAACTTTGTTTTTTTTTATTTTTAAGCAGCATTCTTAAATGTTGCTAGTGGATATATTTTACAGCTGTTTATGAGCTCTGTTGAGCTCTGTGCTCTGTTTATGAACTGTGTAAGGTAATATTGAATTTGGTGGGCTGGAAAATGGATAAGGAGTGGCCTTCTATCTCTGCATATATTAATTGTGCACTGACAAATTATAGAACAGCAGCACCTTCCTCTTTTGAGCTTTTAGGTTGGTACCCAATTCTGTAATATTCAGACTAGAATAACATTCTGAAAAATGGTTAATCTGTTGAAGTGTTACATGAGAGCCTAGCCTGGCAGTATTTTGTGAAAAGTAGGAAAAAGCCCTGGATATTGCACAGGCTACATACACACAACACCCTTATGCTGATTCTCGGCCTGTATTTAATTGACAGCCAACATACCTAGCACACTAGCGCACATCTTTGGGGTTGTGGAAAAAAAGAGTACACATGGAAACACAGGAATAATGTGCTAACTCCACATTGACAATGACTAGGTGAAGAATTTAAACCATGAACACTGAATATGTGAGGTAGCAGTGCTACCCACTAGTGCAGTGTTATTTTTATTACATTATCAACCTGCTGTGACTAATAATGTTTAATGGGAAAAATATTGTCCTTCCCTTCAGTTTTGTTTTTTTCCCTTCTGTATTGACATGGTGTATTATTTGGAAGAAAATTTCATTCAACAAAATATGGCAACCCTTCTTTTTGGATACAGTTTTCATACACAATGTGTACTTTCTGTAGTTCATTCACTTTTTTGTCCTATTTCATGGCTCTAAATTTTTAGTGGTGGGAGGAAGGGTCACATGATTATTCATCAAGAGGAATATTTGAAAGAATAAAGGGATTATGTTATGTAAGTTAAATATATTGTACGCAATTTTATTGTACTATTCAATTGTACTGCTCCTCATAGTCTGTGTAGTAAAAAGAATGATGAATGTGTATGCCATGATATAATTGGAAATAAATGTAATTATAATACTGAAAGCACCAGTCAGCAAAATAGATGTCTGTTTCTGCAGTCAAGAGCCTGATTTTCTGTGATTTTAAGTATAGCAAGCAATGCGTTAAGCAGAGAAAGTCATGTATAATGATAACAAAAGTAATCCATCATATACATATACATATATATGACTTAGCAGTAGATGGGAAACTGTTGGTTATCTAGCCAAAGATGAAACACCATCAACATCTTTTTGCCACTAGTGGGAACAAAGTCCTTACGAGGGGATGTATATGGGTATGTTGTCTAAGAAAGCTAGAAGCTGGTGAATTGCTTTTGAGTTTTAGCTCTTCATGCAAGCATTGAGGCTCTGGGGTTAAAGGGAGCTCTGGTTTAATAGTCTCGGGGCTTGATGATAACATTGCTGACCTCTGAAGCAGTTCTTGGCATTGCCCTAGAAGCAGCCCTGACTGGGGTATGAAATCAACCTTACCTCTTTGCATATGAATTCATAGAGAGAGCGAGTAAGTGCAAGAGTACATTTGGTAGAATTCAGAAAGAAAATGGAATTGAGAAAGAGAAGGAGGAATTTAAAGATGCAAGGAAAAAAAGAAAAGCTGTTGTGGTGGTATAGTATGTTGGTGAGTAGGCAAGTTGATGAGGTAACTTTAGGGTTCAGGTACACGTCCAAAGTGCTGATTGATGCATTATTGTTCCCCCACCCCGCAGGCTAGCTTGCAAGTTTAAATTTTTTGTCTTTTTTGAATTGTTTGTTTTGTCAGAAATACAAACTTATATATTTGCTGATGTCAATGTTTTTCTTTCCACAGGTAGAATTTTCATACCCACCACTAATTCCAGAAGAAGGACATGATAGCAGCACACTACCTGAAGAATGGAAATACCTTCCATTTTTAGCTTTGCCTGATGGAGCTCACAATTTTCAAGAAGGTGAGCAATTGGTGTGTTTTATGATTTTCATTGGATATTGATGAAATGTATTTTAGATTGAGGGCTCAATTGAATATGTCAGTTATGCTATTTTGAGTATATTTTCTGCTGAATTATTACATTGGCATCCACTATTGAGTGGTCAGCTAAGCAATGAAGGGGAAAGACAAAGCCTTTTGTCATATTGCTGATAAGCTGAAGCCTAGTTTTATTTCCATTACTTGAAAACTTGTGAGCAATACATCTAAAAATGAATAAACATATTTCACGTGTTTTCTGCGAAAGTTAAGATTTTAAAAGAAAGAGATAAGGGCATATGTACAGTGCATCACTAAAAAGCTAACATTCCTTACTTTGATTGACAGTAGGAGTTAATGACAATATGCCTGAGAGTATTTGAATGTGAAAGTACACATCTCCACCAAAGTGTTAGATTACAATAAGTGGCAATAAGAGTTTAACTGCTTTTTAATGCAGTGTGCCGCAAAATGGAGAGACCTCTACACTATTATCATGTCATAAGTGACAAGCTTACATGTGCTGTAGTGTAAATGGGGCTGTCATTCTCTTTATCAAACTCAATTGTATTTTTTTCTTTTTGTAATTGTCTGCTCTTTATGAGGATAAGTCACAATTTTTGCAGCCCTGATGAGATTTTTAATTTTACGTATTCGAGCGACATATTACATTGGAAGACTTAATATTTTGCAAGCTTGTGAAAATAACACAAATTACGGTAGTTTTATTTGGAAATATATTTATTCCAGCATGTGTAAAGTGAAAACATTGACTCAAAACTTTAACTTTTACACAGTACAGTGCATCAAGTCATTTTAAACTACATGCCCTCTAGCCTCCAATAACATGTTGACATGTTTCTGCTAAGATTTAGTGAAGCAATGAACATATATTTCAAAATTTTAGTTAGTTCAGCGTTTCCCGAGCTTCTTGGTGTCA